>NC_091065.1:53279600-53582630 GCF_000393655.2 Nicotiana sylvestris
CATGCCTGTTATTTGTGTGTATATGCTCAATTTGGATTATATCCTTCGGTGAAATCCCTTGACTTCATTCTATTCCTTTACTATTTGTTCCTTCTGAATTCTTATTCTTAATCGGCTGAAAGCCAAGGCTATTTAGGTTCTATCCTTTAGCCTTCCTAGTGTGAGCACTACTCAAGGTTCATGTGAGACCCTTGTGAACTCTGACGCACTAGGACCTGGACCCTAGTCTTTTCCCTGAACTGTTTCTGATCAATCTCTCTAGTGTGAGCATTGCCCTAGATTAATGAAGCCCTTGGGAACTCTGACACACTAAGGACTTGGGCTCTGCCTTGATATATAGGTGAATTACTCAACAACTGGTTATTTTGTATCTATGAATATGAATTTTGGAGCTGTTGTGAGTTGAAGGTCTGGCCTATCCAGGTGTATTTGGGCCTGCTGTAGGCTCCCTGTAGTTATACTTATTCTGTAATTTACTACATTCATTCATGGCTATAGGTATTTTGTCATGTTTAGTCATCATATACGGGCAACCCTACCTATAGGTTCAATGCTTAGTTTAATTATGTTATGTTTTTGCTTGCTAGAGACCGTGCCTATAGGAAATACTTGATTTGATGTGTGTGCAAAAACCTTGTTTACATACCGTTCTGTACACAAATTATAGAAATCATGTCTATAGGATCAAAATTTGGATCAAACTGTAGAAAGCATGCCCATAGGTTTGAATCAACCTAATTATCATTTCTGCCCGTTTGTGCATGAGTTTCCATACATTGTGTTGTCACCCTCACTAGAAAACATGCCTATATGATTAAAACATATAATTCTGGATATGTTTCTGTGATTTCCACTATTTATTATCGCGTGAAACGCCTAGACATCATGCTAGTAGGTTTAATCTCATTACGCTAAAATCAGTAGGCAATTTATATAGGTCCTGGTAATCGTATTAAGAAACTGGCTTTAAGTGCGTAAGCATATGATCATTCATTCGGTACCGCATAGAGATCCTACCTATAGGATTCTGTAATTAATAAAAATCTGTCAATGTTAACCAGTTTGGCGTGCATTTAGTGTCTAATTGTGGATGCCAACTTGAGCCCTTACTTGTTTATAATTGAAAGTCCAATGTGTTTTGTATGTCGCCTAGCTTTTGACATTTTTGAGTAGCCTAAGTTAATGTCTATAACCACCTTGAAATAGAGGTCCAAATGGCTCATGTACCATAGGCATGGGATAGGTAGTGCACGCATAGGACACGACTTAGAATTGACTAGTGAGCTTCAGGTAAACAACTTAAAGATAGTAATTGGGTAGCAGAAGATGATAGTCTGTGCCCGCTAAATAATATGAGTAACACCCCATCTCGAGGGAGTTACGAAGTATTATTTATGTTGCATTGGGTGTTCTTTTAGGCTAAAAAACTTAGGACCCCCCCCCTCCTACCTTGTCTTTCAATTGATTATTCAGGTTTAGTAATTCCTTGTTTCTTACCTTTGATCACATAGATTAATTCATATAATTGAGTTCGTCGGGGTTCCACAGTTGTGGACCTCTAAGAGTGCCTAACACCTTCTCTTCGATGTAATTTCGAGCCCTTACCCGATCTTTGGTGACGTAAACTGGCTAGATGGAGTTATTTATAAATAGGTGCCCTAACGCACCTTAATCCGTTAGGTGGAGACTCTCTCTTTTAAAACACCTTTCTTAAAAGAGTTGTCACGTGTCGAAACCCGATTTCGCACGAAAAAGGGGCACGACACCCTTCGTGAGGCTTTTTCTGAACTTCTTCAGAAGGACTGATTCAATCTCGTGTGGAGCTAAGTCGTTTCCTTTCACCGATGTTGTATAGGTTGTGATGTGCTCCTCAGGATCCGAACTACCATCATATGTTGGTACATCAGGCAATTTAAACCGCTTCGGAATCAACTCTCATGCGGTGCTCAATTTGAATGGCAACTAGGTGTATTTCTTCGAGTCCGGGCCCTTCAGCACTGGTGATGCGCTTGGAATTTGGTCTATACGAGCATTTATTTCCCTTATAAATTGCATGAACTCGATTTTGAAAGGGTCGTTACCATTATTATTACCAAATCTGTTGTCGATCCCCCCGGCCCCATCTAAGCCGACCTCACCCATGGGGGTAATGTTATCAAACCTTTGCGCTATTTGATTTTCTGGAGTATTGGGAAGAATCCGACCTCTTTCACTCGCGTTGTTGGAAGCTCCTGACAATGCTTGTCTCAATTATGTCATGGTTTGGTCTTGCCTTGAGAGATGGCCCTTGATAGACTTTTGTTGTTCTCTCAGGATTCTCACCGTTTCTGCAACATGCTCGTCTTTAACGTCATCAGGAGTCACCACCCGAACGTGTCGGGGATTCTGCCTGCCATGAATCGGCGTGGCTACGTCCTCCTCGTTGCAGGTGTCGCTAATTGAATCTTCGTGTTGAGGCGGATTTTCCTGTGCATCAACGTTGTGTGAGATGTTGACATCGTTATCTGCCATATATTTTACGATTTTTGCTAAGAAATAAAGAATCAAAAAGATTAGTAATAGATGCAAGGATCAACTCAATTATGCAATTGTCTAAGCTTCACGGTGAGCGCCAAACTGTTTACCCGTAAAATAATATAGTTAAATTTATGAAGTGGTTTATAGACAAGCGAATCGATTTTTTATCCCAAAATAATAAATAAATTGGATGTAAATATAAGACTTAGCGTTAAATTTGAGATAAAATAGCAAACAACTCGGTTCCGGGAGCAAGGCTTCTGAAGACAGCAACAAGAATATTGTTAGACAAAAAATAAAGTATTACTTAGCTTGGAATAATGTGTAGCATAAGTTTGTCATAATTTTCATGTCCTTTACAATGGCTGTTGAAATCTCTATTTATAGCTATGCCCAGGAAACAAGGTCATAGGATCAAACCCCTCATAAATGACAATAATGGGGGCCATTTGATGAATATATAACGGCAGGTTACGAATGTCAAAATTCTCTATAACGTATCGTGTATTTAATACTGAGGAATATTCTTCATTAAATGACATCCGATGGCAAGTATTCATTCGCCTCGTTAGTCAATGTTCCCTTTGGGGTCTGCCCAGTGCGAACCGAAGCTATTATCTTCGGTCTTGACTTCGTCTTCCGTCTGTTTCTCATTTCACGTTTCATTCTATCATTCAAGTATTTAATGTGAACCGATTTTACCCTATACAAGTGTCATCAACGTGAATCCTGATTTTCCAATGGCTCTTGGTCTTAGTTTAATTTTCTACGGGGCTGAGTGTTAGCCTGTTAAGAACTCACATATCCAGAAGATGAAAGTAGCAGAAATGAGGATGTTGAGGTGGATGTACGAGCACACTAGGATGGATAAGATTAGGAATGAAGATATTGGGGAGAAGGTGGGCGTGGATCCCATTGATGACAAGATGCGGGAAGCGAGACTCAAATAGTTCGGACATGTACAAAAGAGAAGCCCAGATGCTTCGGTGAGGAGGTGTGAGCGGCTGGCTTTGAAGGGCACGACAAGAGGTAGATGACAGCCTAAGAAGTATTGGGGAGAGGTAATCAGGCAGGACATGGCGAGACTTCATATTTTCAAGGACATGGCCCTTGATAGGAAGTTGTGGAGGTCGAGTATTTGGGTTGTAGGTTAGGATGTAGTTGATTCTTTTATTACTTTGTACCTTTGTGAGGCTAGTCTGGTAGGGTTTTTGTCGAAGTCAGCTAGTGACAATGTTGTGTCTTACTACTCTTTCGTTTTTCATAGTGTCGGGTCTATGTACTGTCTATTGCTTTTGCTTTGCATTTACTTTCTCATTTTCATGATGTTATTTTTCCAATAATTTCTATTGGTGATACTAATATTGTCTCTTTTCGTCTTCTTGAGTCGAGGGTCTTTCAGAAACAACCTTTCTATTCACTCGGGGTGGGGATAAGGTCTGCGTACTCACTATCCTCCCCAGACCCCACTAGTAAATTTTTACTGAGTCGTTGTTGTTGTTTCTTTTTCAACCTCCATTTTTCGTACTCTCGATTCTTTTTCTAACTTCCATTTTTCGTACTCTATTCTTTTTCAACTTCTATTTTCCATACTCTCAATTCTTTTTCAACTTCCATAATGTCCATTAACTATGATAAATAAAAATTAAAAGAAAAATAACGTGATGCATGAGAAATCATAGTGGTTTTAACTTTTAGCTATGCATTTGGCATTTTATATGGCAGAATTCCCTTAGAAGTGATGATCTCTTTCAAGTTCCCCTTTTGGGCTTTTGGGTTTCGGCTACAACGGACTCCAGTTTTTCGGAAAAAGTATTCCTTCTTGCGGTGCTTTCCAATTTGTGCGGCCCGGTGAGAGCTCATCCGCGTCACTGGTAGAAAAGTCTGTCTAAAGTAATTTATTTAGTGAATATTATTTCTCATTTTAATATTACTCTCTTCCATCTATAATAAGTGGCATTTTGATCTTTGGTACACCCCTAAAAAAATATTTTGATTAAATTACCCTTAATTAAGATTTACATATTGTTAACTTGACATATTAAGATATGTAATAATAGCAATTTTTTACAAAAATAAAATTAATTTCTTCTTGATTATATAAAAGCACAATTATTTTGGACCAAAATAAAAAATTAAAAAAATTACTTATTATACATCGGAGAAAGTATATTAATCGATGGTGCAATAAATTATGACACTATTGGTATATAATGCAGTCTGATTGAGTAAGAAAATTTATGACAACGAATAAAAAGTTACACGTTATTTTAAAATTTTGGGTTAAGAGATTATTAATTGACGCCCATGGTTTTAAGCAACGTCTGGTATTCAGCAAACAGACACCGACAAATTCAATTAAAATACTCGTATTATCTTTTGCAAGCCAAATAATGTAAAGCAACCAAAACAATTGTCTGTAGAACTATTAGCTATTCATTTTACAAACATAATAATAATTAATTACTCTTTTGGTGTCACGTATTGAATCAACCGGAATAAGTTAAAAGACAAACTGGAAAAAGTCCTCCCCAGCACAGCGCATACGATTAAGAATATAACTAATATTTTGTTCCTTTCTTTACGTATTACTTTATGGTACAGTTCTTCTGTACACGCGTTTTGTATTACTAAATGTCTAATTTTTCTTTTTAATCGTGGTGTCCGAATTATTTTACATTTTTATTCTATTGACATTACTATCTTTCAGTGTCATCGTGCTAATTCTATTCACCAAGAATTAGGTAAATATATAAAAAAATGCCAAACTTCTTTATTTCTTCTGGAATTTGAACTCTGGGTTTTTCATAGTTTTTATCTTATTTCATTGATATTTGGACGTACCTAATGTATTTAATCTTGCCACTATTAAAAGCTAATTTGGTTGCTTCGTGTTATGGTACGTACTTGACAAGGCATGGACCACAGGAAACACTATACCCATTTACTTGATTATTTTTTGGTGCTTAGCTAAAGGAAATGCAGACAGTGTCACTGGAACTAGGGAAATATAACTGGAAATATATAAAATAGTAACACAATTATATGGAGTATTTGTTTGGAAATTTACTTGCATTATATTGCCTGTCTCTCTTGCAGCAATATTAAGTTTCAATATTCTCGCCTGCATTGCGTGATTATTCATTTGTTCTATTTTCAATATGACGTTGTGATTGTTCGAACTGATTGAAACGTTAAGAACAATTAGGTATTCCCTGTGGTTCATATCATTCGCATTTTTTAATTTTCATGGAATTTTTTTAATAGCTTTAGTTATAAGAATATTTGTTTAAATTTTCCATCGACTGCTCCTAAAATGACTCACTTAAATAACACTTTAGTTATTGAAATATAAAGAAAAAAGTACTAATGGCTTTTTTTAAGGTAAATATTTTGAGCCAAATTTAATTTGCTAAGACGAGTAATAGTTGGACTGATAGAGTATTTTAAAAAGTTGGTTTACAGTTAAATGTTTTTTTAAAAATAAGGATTCCAGAATTCTTTACTGTGTTTTATTTTCTCTTTCTTTATTTTGCCGATGAGAGAAAAAGGTGTGTTAAGGTTTATAGAATTTGTAGTCATGTAAAGCCACCATTATTTTATTTATTCAATTCTGGTACTATGTAGTCATGTATAACCAAAAATTGCTGTCGATGTCATTGTAGAAGGCATCAAGAAACATCGTCTAATATTATATTTCTCCTCCGTGCATATGTTGGCATTGCGGTGGCTGTTAGAGATGGCAACGGGATGGCACCTTTCCCCTTATCATCGGCACTGTCTTTTGGAAAAGTCGTTGAGCGCTAATCATCCTCTCTTTTTTTCCCAACCTGGTGTTAAGGGTTTTACATGATTAAAATTTACCTGTGAACTAAGCTTTTTATGTTAAAAAAAGAACCAAGGTTTTTAACGAGTGGAAATTATATATTGATTGTGTCAGTCGATTTGTGTTGGTGTGCTTATGTTGCAGTTTTTATTCTAGAGAAAGGAGAGTCTATTATATTAAAAGCATAGAAGATTAGTTGTTACATAATATAGAGATAGACTGCATTGCGATTTTTCCCGATTTATCTTTAATAAAAATTTGTAAATAAAAGTCGGAAGTGTTTCTCAGTACATAATGCTATATCCCTCCGTTGATGTTTGCTGCCCGGTGCTTCCATATTTTGCCAAAGCGTCAGCTATAGTGTTGCCTTCCCGATATACATGTGCTATTTCTGCCACTCCAATAGCTTTAGGAAGAAAATTGCAATCATGAAGAAGATGTGAGTAGCGAAATTGTTCGTCTTTAAATAAGTTACATAATACCTATGAATCTGTTTCTACTATAGTGGGAAAGAGATTTTTTGTGAAGGAGAGTTCTAGTCCTGTCATTAGTACTAGCAGTTCAGCGTGAAGAACGGATGTTGCAACTGCTTTTTTTGCGAATCCCACTATCTAATTGTCATTATGGTCTCTAATGATTCTACAAGTGCCACTGGTTTGATTCTTTTTATCATAAGCTACATCGATGTTTAGCTGGTAGTGGTTAGTAGGTGGGTACCATCTTATTAGTATGTAAAGCTTAGGTTTTGGATTCACAATATTCTGTGCGATTCAAAAGAACTCAGCAACTTGAGTCTTGATTTTTGTCTGGCAAGCGATGGAAGTTGTGTGGTTAAAGAGGTTAGAGTTTCTATTAAGCCAAGTGTTCCACAGGATGAAAGGTATAAAGGTGGAGTTTGGAGTTTTGAGGGATGAATTTATGGTGTTGATGGTAGTGTCTTTGAGACACATATCCTTTATCTAGTGGACAAAGTTGTTTTCTTGTGGCTTTTGAAGATTGAACAACGTCCATAAGTTGTATGAGTTTTTTCACGAGAAGAAGATGCAGTATATGTCTTCTATTTCGGTTGGACAGAATTGGCAAAAGTTTGTTTGGAGTATTTTTTTTTTCAATAGGAAGTCTTTAGTAGGTAACTTGTGGTGCACAAGTAACCACATGAAATATTTCAGCTTGTTCAAACACTTAAGTTGCCAGATCCAATAGGTATTTGTAGTGTTTGGTTGCTTTATTAGGTTGTTGATTTGTAGTTGTAGTATATAGGCTGACTTTGTGGTAAAGTTGCCAAAGGGCATTTGGTTCCAGAAGGATTGATCAGGTTTTTGTGAGAAAGGGATGTAGATCTTGTTGGTTTTGTGTATAGTATTAGGGTGTAGAATTAGAGATAATCTATCAAAACACCATGAAAAGAATTGAAGACATTGTTTGTTGTTCCTCCATATATTGAAGAGGCCCCCGTACCGAGTAGCGTAAACAGTTATTATTATGGATCCAATTATCATACCAGAGATTTATTTTTTCCCGTCTCCGATGTTCCAGGAGAGCCATGAGTGGAACAGAGGATTTTCTTTGGTCATGCTTTTCCATATGTATGAATCGGCAGGTTTTACCGCGAGTGTGCCTACTCGACTATGTTGGACATATTTTGCTTGCAGAATTTTTACCCCCATGATTGAGTGCTCTTATGGAATCGTCATAGTAGTCCTACTAGCATTGCATTTTACCCATTGCAGGTTAGCCGTTGCAATTTTATCATGTATCAACTAGGCAGATGTAGGTCTAGTCTCACTAAAAACTCTACATAACTATTCATTAACACACTCTACCTTATACTCATAGGAGTTGATTTTATGAATGGTTATCTAACTTTTAGTCTATGGCACCAAAATTTTGAAATTCATTTTTGTAACAAATATAACTCAACTATGTTTGTACATATATCACGAAAAGCAAAAGAACACATGAAAATGCTAAATACTCATGATCCAAGAAATACAAGTAGGCTCGTTGTCATTTCATCTATTTACATTACCTAGTGTCCCTATAACTCGGATCCACTTAAGAAAATTAAAAGGCATCATTTACTTACAATATGGTGAAAGATATTTGGATGGTGCATGTTGAGTCAGAAAATAATTTATTTAAAAGATACCACGCTAATATTATATAAAAAAAGTTGCTATACCTACATGACAATTTTATAAAAGTGGTCGTGTTGAGGGATGTTGAGCTGTATATGAGCTGGCAAATTAGATAATTAGTTAGTAATAAGATTAGTAATTAAGGATTTAGTTATTCTTGTATAAAAGGATGTACAGTGTATTGTAGATTCAGTTAGTGAAAATACAACTCATTTTCAGAAGCTTCTCTCTCTGTATCATTCTTCTCTCTTCTTCGTCTCTCTCACTATTAACGGAGCTTTTAAGCTCTTAACATGGTATCAGAGCTGTGAGAATCAATCGGAATTTTACTCACAACCCATCTAATTCTCGAAGCTTATTGTTGTTTAACTAAAAAGTGTTAAATCTTTTTACAAACTAATTAAATAGGAAGATTTGAGGTAAATCATTGCCAAAGATAATTTATTCAAGATCTGAGACAGAGGATAAGATCAAGCAAGCATAGTTGAACATAAAATTTAACCATAGCCATAGCTGAATCCCGTAATATAAGAAGAGGATGGTGATTTATATAATATTGAATAATAAAGTAGAGTACATAGATAAAAATAGTCACCGATCTTTAACAAAGTTGACCCCTATACATTTGATATGATGAGACTAACATTGTATATTGAAGATCTGAGCTTCCTTGCTTCTTTCTCTTTAGTAAGGAGAAAGAAAAGAAGATCCTTCTTCTCCGAAGATATGTCTCTGTTAGAGTTCGTCTAAGCCCCCTTTCTTCTTCTTCTCACTTAGTTTATATGCTAGGTATCCTCCTTTACCCAATCGTCATTAGCCATAGTACTTAAGCAATTTGACTGTATCACTGATTGACCTTCTGAAAAGCCGTAACATCCAATTCGCCGTTCAAGCACTCTGAATACACGACCTCGTCCTTGGCCGAGGTGCGTTTCATTATAGCATTGTATGGATACGACTTCAGCCCAAGTGACCTTTGTCGTTCCTCTTCACGCGAATTCTCGTCTGGTTAGATTTTGACCCATACAATTAGTCTCTCTGCCTATTGGGGTCGTCTTTTGGCGAACTCGATGGGCGGACTCTGCCGATTCGAAAGTTGTGAGAAATCTGAGCACTTTATGCGAGAGGCGAGTACCTCATGGAGAGGTAGTGACGTGACGTTTTAAGAGCTACATCAAACCGTTATGTTTGTTCAGAATGTCGTTAAAACTCCTCATGCATCATTATGATGTATGTTTCCTACGCATCCATCATTTCCCGTGCCCTTTCCGTTTTCAAAATGGCGGTGTTTGGTTTTTCCGCTCGAGATATTTTCATCCCTATATATAGGGGAAAATCTTACATTTGAATGTTATACTTCCCAATCGCTCAAGATACTCTTGCAGCTTTCTTCTCCTTCAGTTTCTCACATTTCCTTTTCTGTTAAAAATTCCTGTGGCCACTACCTTTTTCCCTTATCATTCCTGATTTTTGCAATCAAAGAAGAAATAGCTAGTGCATCCTCCAACCCCTATAGAGTCGTTGGTGCTCCGGTGCTGAAAAATGATGTACCCCTTCTCGAAGAGGGAGTGGGCCTGGCGGAGGATGAGAGTTTTCCGATGGTAGACGAGGTGGTTCCCCTCCCTGGGAAGGCAAGGACTGACTTCAATAGCCCTGCAGAGGATGAGCCGAAACCTGTTCTTTCTACGATGGATGCTGCGACGCTCACGGCGTTCAAAGAAAAATGGGGAATCGCTGATCATATTGAACTAGTTCCGGCTGGTCGGGACACAGTGCACATACACCACCCGAGCTACTGCGTGTTCTATGCGTATCCATTTGTCATCGGATACACACTTCACCTTCCCTCTTTGGCGGTGGACTTCTGCCGCTTCTACGAGGTGTGTCCGGCTCAACTCTCTCCCTACGTATACAAGCTCTTTCTTATGCTTATCAAGTATGCGGAGCTGGCCGATCAGGAAATTTCTCTACAACACATGCTTCACCTCTTCGCCCCCCATTCTCATAGGGGCATTATGATTCACAAGCGTCACCGAGGAACCAACGGTTTGGTGGTAAAGATGGATGATAAGACCAACAGCTACTTCTGGGAAAACTACTTCTATGTCCGCATGGAGCACATGTTGAATAACCTTGCTGGGTTTCCTAAGGCGTGGAATTTCGCCCATAGGTCTCCCTTTCCTTTTATTATATTATATTTTTTGAACATGGTTGTTGGTCGTCTCCCTTTAGTGATCATTGAGTGTTTTCTGTTTCTGCAGCCAAGAAGGTACCTCCTCCGCAAGTTGCTGATATTCGCGGATGGTTGAGCTCGACTCTGCCCTACACGATGGGGATTCGTGAATGGGCACCTTTCCACGAGAGGTTTGGGTGCAAGCCTTCCGCTGGTAAGTCGGCCTATTTCGGTTGTAGGTGCTTTGTTCTTTGCTTCATCTTTTTCTTTATCTTATTTTTGTTTGGCTGAATTTCTTATTGGCAGGTCAGAGAGGAGCAAGAAGGGCAAGGGCTCCTACCCTCACTTTCCATCAACCAGCTTCCTCTACCCGGCCCGTACCAAGAGTAACTGATAAGGGCGTCCAAAGTTTGGTTGCTCGGCGGACCGCGTCTGTGACCGAACCTGTTCCCACAATCTATTCAACTGACGAACCTTCTCGTGGTAGTGGCAAAGAGGCCCCATCAAAAAGGCAGAGGATAGTATTGGAGGTGGCGTCTATGGCTAAAACGCCCTCGAGAGGCGATCCCATTTTAGCGGTGTTTGAAGCCGGCAGTGATGCCAGCCTGGATGTGGAGGCGATGCCTATTACAGGCATAGTAGAGGTTGCTGCGGCAGGGGGATAGATCTTCGAGGCTATCGTGATCATTTCGAGCGGCCCATCGACGTCTCTGCAGGCTCGTACCCCATCTTCGGCTAATAAAAGGTTGAAGGGCGCAATGGTAGATGATTATGAATCCGATTCTGATATATATCCTGAGGAAATGAGGATGTTCGATGAAGGCTTTACCATGGTCGATGTGAGGGCGGAAGGCCCTTCCTGTGTGTTCGAAATTTTGTCGAACTTTAACATGTTGGAGGACACGGTGGACTTGGTTCCCCAATTTGACATTCTGTGCTCTGCCACCGAAAGCGAGTGTCTTCGGGAGATCAATAATTCTAGTTTGTCATACGGTGTGGCCGGGATGGCCTTGAGGGTGAGTTTCCTTTTGCTATTTCTTTGTTTTATGCCACTTTGCTTTCTCTGATTCCTTCCCCTTTTTTTCTTTTTTTTTTAGACTTACATGCTGGAGATCAAGAGTGTTCGTAGGGCTGAGACGTGGGCCAAAGTCTTTCTAAAAATGGCTATGAAGTATTGCCGATATCGCAACAGATGCCGTGAGATGGATACGCAACTTAGGGCGGGCGTTAATATTCAATCTGTTAGGGAGAAGTTGGAGAAAAGGGACGAGGATCTAATGCAGTCTATCCGCAGATGCAGTAAGCTCGAGGAGCTGCTTAGCGCCAAAGGTGAGGTGCTCGAAGTGGGCAAATGGGTTGTAGCAGAGTGCGAGGATCTTCGGGCGAAGGTGTTGTCTTTGCGAGCTGAGCTTGAGCAAAATGCCACTAGGGTTACCAATATAAGTGTAGAACGGACAAAGAAGGTGTCTGAGCTTGAGCAAAATGCCACTAGGGTTACCAATATAAGTGTAGAATGGACAGAGAAAGTGGCTGAGCTAGAAAAGAAGGTGGTCGAGTTGGAGAGAGCCGAGGGGGCTCGAATGGCGGCTTTGGTGTGGTCTTCGGCACTGGAAGACACTATCTTCATCGTCAGGTCTGAGCGAGAAGCCGAGAGGGCAACAACCACACTGAGGAAGGCACGGCTCGAGGAGCAGATTGGTGGAATTGATCGGGGAAACTTTGAGCCTGGAAGACCGAGTTACGGCTCTCGAGGCCGAGAAGGCGCAGCTGTTGGCTTAGGCCCACCCTTAAGAATCTGCCCCTGTTGCTGTCTCCCGCCGTTTGTACGAGCTATAGGTCTATGCTGAGGCCCAACGAGATACATATAAGGGTTTGTGGACGGCGAGGAGCGTTCCTGAGGCCGCTTTTGAAAATGTTCGGGTTAAGGCACGCGAGGCTCGTCTTGCTTGTGGTTATGACCCTGCGACATCGGAGGCCGGTGGGGGTGTGATAACTAGAGATTCTAGTCTATTTTATGCTCCTTTTTGCTTGAGTTTTGGATTAAAAGTGTATACAAGTAATCCCGAAAGCTAACATGTTGTGCTTGTTTGCAGTGTTTGGTCAAAAAAAGACAAAAAGTCAAAACCAGCTCAAAAAGGAGTAAAACCTGCACAAGTGCAAATCTGAGTCAAAAGGAGCGCTGACAGCGGAAAACCAGACGCGGTCGCGGAGGACCCACCGCTGAGGTGGTCTAGCTTCCGCGCTCTGGGTGGCAAAGTTCAGAGAACTACATTTTTGGGATTGCAAGTTACCACTGCCCGAGGTGCTTTTGTGCGGCAGCGGTGGCACTACTACGGTAGCGGTCCTTTTATCGCGGTCAGCAGAGGAGAGTTTCAGAGAACTCATTCTGGAGCTAAAAGTTGAAGACCGCGGTCCGCGCTTGATTTTACGCGGCCGTGGTAGTCCAAGCGCTACAGCGGTCCATTTTTTGCTGTCGGTGGTACCTCTGTAGGGGCATTTTTGTCCGAAAAATTTAGCTATATATAAATACTTCTTTTTCAGATTTTAGGTTATCTTTTGTTTAGCTGAGCATGTGAACCGCCTCCTTTTGCCTTTTTGAGTAATTTTAGAGCTTGTTTAACAATTAATCTTAGACTTTTATCTTGTAATTAATTTTTATGGCTTCTATTTCATCTCAATCTATGATTTCTTCTTTAATTATGAGTAGTTAAACCCATTAGCTAGGGTTGTGTCTCAACCCTAGTGTGGGTATTTAATGGGTCTCTTATTTTAGGGCTAAATGTTGTAGGTGATTGATATTTGGTCTGATTTATGCTTTAAATATTAAATTGATGGTTGCAAACACTGATTTATGCCTTTTTGACTTAGGCTCTTCTTGAGAAAGAGAGGTAAGTCCAGAAATTTCAGTCCAACAAGAATTGGGGTGCATTCAAGACATTGATAGCCCCAATTAAAGGGTTAAACCTAGAGATAGTAATACCCGACTTGAGCTAACTTTGCTTGCATGGTTTGAACACCCAATTGGGCTTAAGAAAACCAATTAGGGCAAAGTCACTCAAACTACCGAGAGGTATAGAGTGAGTAACTACGTGCATTGGCTATATCATGATCCCAACTATAACAATATTGCCCTAAGTTTTTGATCCCATTAGATACTCACCTAGAAGTAAGTCACTTTCCTAGTGCCTTTTTACCTATTTAGAAAACCCTACAAAAATATCTACTTAGCTTAATTTTGTGCATCATTAGTATTAAATTAGAAATAGCAAACAAACAAAGAGTGATTGGAAGTGCAAACAATAACATCGCACATTTCTAGATTAGATAGGAACCCAACTCCAAACATATCTTAGCTTCTTATGGATTCGATCCCGACCTTTTCGGGTAAAAGCTGCATCGACCGCTCTTGCCACTCTGTAGTGGTGTAGGGTTGGAGCCGATCACTTTTTGACGCCGTTGCCGGGGAGCTAAATGTATTTGTCTATCTATCTAACTAGTTTTGTGTCTTATTTTTCTTTCTTTCTGTGATACTAACTTGTGTGTGTCATCAATTCAAGTACAAAATGGCAAACAATGATCCTCTTGAAAACGTTATCCCGGGGGAGTAGGTTGACGATAATGGTGAAGATGAGGCACCTCTAGTACCTCAAGGACAAAGAATAGGCCGCCAGGCCAATGAAAATATTCCAGAACCTATCTCGCCTCCTCCAAGAGTGGCTCCTTGGGTGCTTCCAAATGAAGGATACGCAATTGCAATTGTCCCACCCTGAATCCGGGCGGGCAATTTCCAAATTACAAATGTGATGTTAACTTTATTGGAGCAGTGAGGGTATTTCACAGGTGCTCCCCATCAGAATGCATACAAACATCTTAAAGGCTTTGTGGATACCTGTTGGGGAAGCAAGCAAACAAATGTGTCAGAGGTTGTATTGCGGTTGAGATTGTTCCCTTTCTCACTTAGAGGGAAAGCTTTGGACTGGCTTGAAAGGCTTCCCAACCATTCCATCACTACATGGGATGAGTTGGCGGACAAGTTTATAGCTAAGTTTTTCTCGCCAGGGCATATAGAGACTTTGAGAGATGAGATTTTGGCCTTAAAACAGGAACCTAATGAACCACTTCATGAGATTTGGGAGAGATATCGGATAATGGTGAAAGAATGTCCGAACAATGACATGGCCGAAGCAATGATCTAGCAGACATTCTATCGTGGCATTAACATGACCAATCAGTGTGTAGTGAACCAGCTAGCAGGGGGAAATTTTATGAACACACCTTATGCTGAGGTGTGTGAGATATTGGATAAGATGGCAGATACTTCCTCAGCTTGGCAAAGTCGAGCTAATGTGCCACAGGGTGACCCCATTGTCATTCACTTGCACAAAAAGCTCCACGATCATGGCCAAGCAATAGCAGAATTAACTACAACAATGAACCAGTTGGCAAAAGCTCAATTGCAACAAGTTTTAGCGCCGAGACAAGTAAATGCTATGGAAGGTGTCAACATGTTGGTCAACAAAAGGAGACAAAGAGGTCAACAAGGTCAAGGTAGTCCGGATCAATATGAGCAAGGTAGTGGTGGTTTCAATCAAGATGATGGCTATGATGAGCAAAGTGAAGAAGTGTAGTACGTGAACTATTACCAAGGACAAATGGGCAATGCTCCTAACCAACAACAACAGTGGAGATCCCAAGGAAATTGGGGGAATCAAAACCAACAAGGAAATAGCTATTGGGGGAACAACAATCATAATTGGGTCAACCAGAACAACCAGGGCAATTGGAGTGGCAACAACAACCAAGGGGGTTGGAATAATGGCAACCAAGGGAATCGGGGGCAAGGCTTTCAAAGACCTCCAATGTTTCAACAACCAAACAACCCACCTCCATTTCCTTCTCAAGTTTCTAGCTCGTCAAAAAATGATATGGGAAGGATCGAGATAATGTTTGAACAAATGATGAAAAAGAACGCCGACTTTGATGCCCAGTTGGCATCCCACAATACTGCAATCCGAAATTTGGAGGTTCAACTTGGTCGGATTTCGTAATCTTTGAATACTCTCCCTAAGAGGACTCTACCTAGTGATATGGTAGTAAAATCGAAGGGAGGGAACAACACCGGGCATGCAATGGCGGTGATTACTAGAAGCAGTTGAGGTGGTGATGTGAATACCTCCAAGAAAAAAGAAATTGTGAGTGATGAGGTTGAAGTGCAAGATGATGATGTTCCTATATTTGATTAGCAAGCGAGTGAAGAAAATTAGAATGCGGAAGTGAGGATTGATGTTCATGATAATGAGGTGGAGACTCAAGATGATGTGAACCCATCTAGGGAACACGTAATAGACATAACGGAAATGGTAGTGCCCAATGCTAAGGCTCCCTTGCCAAGTCCTCCTCCACCTTACCCTCAAAGGCTTGCAAAGCAAAATAATGAGAACCAATTTAAGAAATTTATTGACATGATGAAGAGCTTGTCAATCAATGTTCCTTTAGTGGAAGCTCTTGAGCAAATTCCAGGTTACGCCAAGTTCATGAAAGACTTGGTGACTAAAACGATATCCATGGATTTTGAGACCATCAAAATGACTCATCAAGTAAGTGTCATTGTGCACTCGATGGCTCCAAATATTGAAGATCCCGGTGCTTTCACCATTCCATGTACCATTGGGAGTGCAAATTTTGCAAAGGCATTGTGTGATTTGGGAGCAAGTATCAATTTGATGCCTTACTCCATGCTCAAAACTTTGGGTATTGGTCAACCGAGAGCTACTTCAATGAGGTTGCAAATGGCGGATAGAACAATGAAGAGACCGATTAGTATTAAATGATGTTCTTGTTCGAGTGGACAAATTTATCTTGCCGGTGGATTTTGTGATTCTCGACTGCGAGGTCGACTATGAGGAGCCTATAATTTTGGGAAGACCTTTCCTTGCAACTGGGAAGGCATTGGTTAATGTGAAAGTAGGGGAGCTTACCTTCTGGGTGGGTGATGAAAAATAGTCTTTCATATGTGCAAATCAATGAGGTAGCCAAATAGTACTGAAGTGTGCTCTTTTGTGGATCTTGTCACGAAAGTGATAGTTAATGATACTAGTGCCATGGTCAATGTGGAGGATCCTTTAGAAGCAGTATTGTTGAACCTTGATGTGAATGAGGATGAAGGTCGGGTGGAGTATGTCAATGCTTTGCATGGAATGGGCTTTTACTCTTATGAGCCTTGAAAGATCTCTTTGGATCTTGAGAATAGAAAGAGACCACCAACAAAGCCCTCAATTGAGGAACCTCCCATTTTGGAGTTGAAGCCTTTGCCTTCACACCTCAAGTATGAATTCTTAGGCCCTAGTTCAACTTTACCTGTTATTCTTTTGTATTGTCTTACTAACGTGCAAGTAAATGCAACATTGAAGGTGCTCCAAAGAAGGAAAAAGGCAATTGGATGGACTCTAGCTGATATTTGGGGAATAAGCTTCACCTTTTGCATGCACAAAATTATACTTGAAGATGATGCCAAGCCCTATGTGGAACATCAAAGGAGGTTGAACGAGGCTATGCAAGAGGTTGTCAAAAAAAAGGTGATCAAATGGTTAGATGCATGGGTTGTGTACCTCATCTCGGATAGTTCTTGGACTTCGCCGGTGCAATGTGTGCCGAAGAAGGGTGGTATGACTGTGGTTACCAATGAGCAAAATGAGTTGATTCCTACCAGGACTGTCACCGGATGGAGGGTGTGCATGGGCTATCTCAAGCTGAATAAAGTGACCTACAAGGATTACTTTCTATTGCCCTTTCTTGACCAGATGCTAGATAGACTTGCTGGGCGTGCCTTCTACTATTTCTTGGATGTGTACTCCGGTTACAACAAGATTTTGATTGCTCTAGAAGATCAGGAGAAAACCACCTTCACGTGCCCGTATGGCACCTTTGCATTTTCTAGGATGCCATTTGGTTTGTGTAATGCACTGACTATATTCCAGGGGTATATGATGGTTATATTTACCGACATGGTGGAGGACTTCTTGGAAGTGTTCATGGATGATTTCGGTGTTGTGGGTGACTCCTTTGATGAGTGTTTGAAGAATCTTGACAAGGTGTTCGCCGGTGTGAAGAGACCAATCTGGTGCTTAACTGGGAAAATGCCACTTTATGGTCGAGGAGGGCATTGTCCTCGACCATAAGATCTCAAAGCACGGTATAGAGTTGGACAAGGCTAAAATTGAAGTGATCTCAAAGCTTCCTCTGCCTACTTCAGTCAATGGGGTTAGGAGTTTTCTTGCGCATGCGGGGTTCTACCGAAGATTCATCAAAGACTTTTCTAAGGTAGTGAATCCTTTGTGCAAGTTATTGGAAAAGGATGCCAAGTTCGTGTTTAATGAGGATTGTATGAAAGCTTTTGAACTTCTCAAATACAAATTGACAACCACTCCTATTATTATCGCACCCAATTAGTGCTTACCTTTTGAGCTCATGTGTGACGCAAGCGATGTTCCAGTAGGAGCAGTTTTGGGTCAAAGAGTGAATAAGATATTTCATCTGGTGTATTATGCAAGCAAAATAATGAATGATGCTCAAGTGAATTACATGGTGACGAAAAAAGGGTTGCTAACAATTGTGTTTGCAATGGAGAATTTTAGGCCTTATCTCATGGGTGCCAAGGTGATAGTCCATACTGACCATGCAGCACTCCGCTACCTGATGACAAAGAAGGATTCTAAGGCTCGGTTGATGAGATGTGTTCTACTGCTTCAAGAATTTGACCTTGA
Organism: Nicotiana sylvestris; assembly: GCF_000393655.2. NCBI lineage: Eukaryota > Viridiplantae > Streptophyta > Magnoliopsida > Solanales > Solanaceae > Nicotiana > Nicotiana sylvestris. The sequence goes on from NC_091065.1 coordinate 53,298,018, forward strand.
GATTGTTGATAGAAAAGGGTGTGAAAACCAAGTGGCAAACCACCTGTCCTGTTTGGAGGAGGAGGGGAGGCCCCGTGATGGACTCGAAATTAATGATTCATTCCCTGATAAGCAAATCCTCTCTGTATTTGTGAATAGCATGCCTTGGTTCGCGGATGTTGCCAACTTTCTTGTGACCGGTATTGTTCTGTGTGATCTCTCTTCTAATCAAAGGAAGAAGCTTAAACAGGATAGCTTGGATTACTACTTGGATGAGCCCTACTTGTTCAAAATCTATAATGATGGTGTGATCCGGAGTTGTGTTCCGGAAGAGGAGCAAATGAGTATTCTGGATGCGTGTCATTCCTCTCCCTACGGTGGTCATCATGGTGGGGCGAGAACAACTTCAAAGGTGCTTAGTTGTGGTTTTTATTGGCCTACATTGTATTAGGATGCGAGTGAACTTGTGAAGAGATGTGATGAGTGTCAGAGAGCTGGTGGAATTTCAAAGAAGGATGAGATGCCTCCCACCACTATTCTTGAGGTTGACATATTTGATGTGTGGGCATTGACTTCATGTGTCCGTTTGTAAGTTTTTATGGCAACACGTACATTCTAGTGGCCATTGATTATGTTTCCAAGTGGGCTGTGTCCGTGGCTTTACCCAACAACAAGGCCCGGAGTGTTGTGGCTTTTTGCAAAAAGAGTATCTTTACTCGGTTTGGCACTTCTAGAGCAATCATCAGTGATAGGGGTCTCATTTCTGCAATAAGGCATTTGACACTTTGCTTGCAAAGTATGGTGTCAATCACAAGGTTTCTACCCCTTACCATCCTCAGGCTAGTGGGAAAGTTGAGATCTCCAACAAGGAGATCAAGAGCATATTGTCAAAGACGGTTAATGCAAATAGGACTGACTAGTCAAAGAAATTGGATGATGCTTTGTGCACCTACAACACTGCTTACAAGACTCCGATTGGTATGTCTCTGTACCAATTGGTGTTTGGGAAAGCTTTCCATCTCCCGGTTGAGTTAGAGCACAAGGCCATGTGGGCCTTGATAAAGTTGAATCTTGAATGGGATATTACAACAAATCTCTGGGTGGAGCAACTCAATGAGCTTGATGAGTTCCGGTTTCATTCCTATTCCAGCTCGTCCTTGTATAAGGACAAGATGAATACTTACATGATAAGTATGCCCGTACCAAGGAATTCAAAGTAGGCGACTTGGTTCTTTTATTCAACTCCCGATTATGACTGTTTTCGAGAAAGCTTAAGTCAAAATGGAGTGGACCTTCTGAGGTGGTGCTTGTGACTCCGTTTGGTGCTCTTGATTTGAAAAACAAAAATGGTTAAATCTTCAAAGTTAATGGGCAAATAGTGAAGCACTATCTTGGCAAGTTTGATGATAGCCATGTGGTGGCAATGATCCATCTCAAGTGATTGATGGTAACCTACGCCAAACCGTGACGTTAAATCAGACGCTTCTTGGGAGGCAACCCATGTGTTTTTCTTCTTTTTGATTTTATTCTTAGTGTAGACTTTGTTTTGGACTAATTGGTTGTGAGATATGTGTAGGAGTGTGTGATGCAGTGCAGGACTAAGCAGGAGAAATGTTGCAACTCTCTGAAGTTGGACCGCTGTCAGCGGTGGCCTTATCGCTGAGGCGAGATTTGATGGCGGTCAGCTGTGCTAAAAAATCCAAAATGGGGGTTCTCTGAAGTTCCAACCGCGCCCGCGGTATATTCTTCGCGGTCAGCGGTGGCTTACCGCTGTCGCGCTGCATTTTCCACCCTCAGCGATAATCTCAATAAAGCAGCCCTTCAATTCTTCACAAGAGCGAACCGCGATGATTTACCGGGGCCGCGCTAGGTAAGTGTAGTGGATCCTATGAGTGTTTTCTATAAATTGGAGCTCAGAGAATCTTTTATCCTTTTCGCTCATTTTACTCTCACACTAGAATTTTCACTGTTCATCCATGTCACAATCTGCACAAACACAAGAACTAGACATTATTTGTCTCACATTTCACATCTGGTAATTCCACTTAGTCCTTAGTCTTTAATTTTGTACTTATTTTCTTTTAATTAATAGTTTTTACTTCTTCTTCTTCCTTTTTCTTTTAATTTTGACCTAGGGCTGTTTAATGTTAATTAGGATAGGTTTAAAATAATTAGAAGTTGCTAATGAATACCTAGTGGGGCTTAAAAATGTGTAAATGCATGAACAACTAAAACCCTAGGTTTGTTGGGCCCGATTTTGATTTCCGTGATCGCGGTTGATTTTCCACAATCAACGGTGCACCTACCGCGACCGCGATGGATTTTTTGCGGTTCACGATGCTCAAGTTCAGAGAGATATAAATGAGGTTATGCGGCCGTGGTTGATTTTCCGCGGACAGCAGTGCAACTATTGCGGTCGCACTACTTTTTTCGTAATCCGTGGTGCAATAGAATCAGAGGGTGGGTAGTTTGATCACCACACCTCCGCAGACGCTATGCATTCTCCACGGTTCGCGGTGCAGCCTCCGCGGCCATGCTCCTTTTTTGCGGTCCATGGTCTGCTATTTTGTTCAAGCACTGTCAACTTTTCTACTGCTTTTCTGCACTGCTTCTTCTAGTATTCATACTAACAATTTTCAACTGATTATACTTGTAGACAATAGTTAAATCTAGAGGAGGCGGTGAAAAACAAAAAGGGAAAGTGGAGTCCTCCCGGAGTAGGGGACGAGGACAGATTAAATTGACCCCAGCAGTTCGGAAATCAATTGGGAGAAATGAGGAAGAACATCAGAGCTGCAGATATAGTTGCTTCCCATTCCGAGGGGAGTGAGTATTTGCCCTCCCGGGAGGCCTGAAAGACTGATTTAGTGCCTACTCATGTTCCAGACTTCCCGGGAAGATTCTGTTTGATAGATGAGCCTACACCCCCCACTCTCTCCTACTTCTCTTTCTCCCTCTGCTACTGAGTCATCTGATGGCTCAACAGAGGGTAGTGAGTCTTCAGCTTCAACCTTACATACAGCTTCGTCACCTGGACAGGATCCCATAGATAATGAGGTATCGGATAACGATGGAGGGGGTGAGACCCAAACTGGGGGTGTGGAAAGGACAAGAAACCTTGAAGTGTGGCAAAGGAGGTTTGTCAGGGAGCTGGCATATCACAAGTTCAGGGAGTGGTGGCCTCAAAAGTCACTTATTCATGAGTTCATAGAGCGGGATCTTCTGCCTCACAACCCCAACGTGAAGTAGCACTTCAATGAGCGAGTGGGATGGGATTACTTCACTAGTAAGGTGTCAGATGCTAATGAGCACCTAGTCAAGGAATTCTACACCAATGCCTCCCACGTCAAAAGGGACACAAAAGTGACTAAGGTGTGGAACTTGAAAGTTAAGTTTAATGGGAAGAAGATCAATGACTACCTGGGCTTCAATAATGAAGATGAGACATTGTACTTAGAGAAGGTGGCAATGGATGAGGCATCCCGCCTGTGGTTGGAATCACTTCTGGCTCTCCCGGATAACACTCTAGCATGGTTGACAGTAGGGGTTCCTATCTTAAGGAATACCCTAAACTTTGAGGCAAAGGATTGGGAGACTTTTGTATGCAGCAGACTAGGCCCCACTACTCACGAAAACACCTTGCTGGTCTCCAGAGCTGTCAATGAGGGTGATAGATCGTACCCCTTCCCAAACTTCCTCATCATGTACTTGGAAGATCAGGAGGTGGAGAAAAGAAATTTTGATGTCAAGGTAAAACCCAAGATGCCCTTTTCATGGTACAGCCTTAAGGGTCCAGACAACCCCAAAGCCAAGGGATCCAAGGGCAAAGCTACTACTTCTACTGGCCAGTCTGAAGAGCCAGTAGTGGTAGTCACTACTTCACAGCCTCCCACTGCCATACCAGATCCTGCCTCCGGACCATCTACTTCCATGCCTTCAGAAATTCCATCCTCCTCAGCATACCCATTAACTGCTCACAGGTTAAGCCAAACACTCTTCAGTATCAACAACTGGATGTAGGCAACAACTTCTAAGCTTTTTGTGCTATCTAGTTCAGTAGCAGCCCAGTTAGTTCCCACATAGCCACAGGTCCCAGCTTCAGTGTAAGAGTCCCTCAAGGAGATTTTGGACAACTTGAAGAAGCTTCTGGAGAATCAAAAGCTTATAATGGATGCTCTAGCAGTTCAAGGAAAATCACTTAAGGAGCTGAGCAAGCAGACAAAGAAGTTGAAAAAGACTCGGGCCTCGAAGGAGTCTGTGAAGGAAATGAGGGAGGAGGTGGAGAAGATGAAGGCAGCAGACCACTTACCATTGGAGCTACTATTACATGACCAGCCTCCAGCAACTCAGACAGAGTAGGTTCAAAAGCAGGAGATTGAGAGAGAGCCCAAGAGGAGGAGAGTGATGTCCGGGGTTGATGATGTAGTGATTGAGCTGGAGGAGCCGGAGGGAGGTGCCTCTAGCTAGCGACAAGCCTCTGAGACAAAAGATCCAGGCACCCAACCACAGGACCCCATGCATCCATAGGACCCGATGCAGACAGAGGACCCATAGGGAGTTTCCTTTATTCTCTACCCTTATTTTTGAGCTTATTTTTGGTTAGTTAGCATTGAGGACAATTCTAGATTTCATTTGAGGGGGTGGTCCTACTTTCATGATTTGATAGTTGGTCTGTAATGATGATACTATTTTCTTTCTTTATGTTTATTTTTCACTTTTGGTATGTATATGACTTTACCATTTATTTCATTTTTCGTTATTTTTCGATCATGTTTTGTATATAAAGTTAATTTCATGTATATATTCACTCCCTCTTATCTATAGTCATCTAAACCCCTATTGTACATATTTAGTTTACTTTCTGCATTTTACTTCATAGCTTCTTTTGCAATTTCCCTTAATAGTATAGCTTCTTATTTCATTTAATAGCTTCTTTTTCGGTTTGTAGCTTCTTATATTACAAGTTTCAATGATCAACAAGCCTTTGATTTTCTTAATGCCATGGTTCTTTCCAAAGGTGGAGTTTGTGTGAACAGGGTGGCTCTTCCCGATGATGGATGGCATGACAACTTTTTTAAGGGTTTGAGTCTATTTTTCTTTTCGTTTTTGTGTAAATAGTAGTTAGTTAGCAATGGTGCCTCAGGCAAAGCTTCACTTGGGCCTAACACATTTAGCTTTGACCTTATGGTTAAAAATAAATTGGTGTGTATAGGATGGTGATAGTTGTGACCTTGAGACTCTTGTGTTGACTAAACAATCATCGAGTGGTTTCTCGGAACCATTTGTGTTTCTCAAATATTAGTTAAGGTTGTTGTGGGCCCCGACTCTGTTTCTTTAGCAATCCTATAGCTTGTGTGGTGAGGTATTGATTTGTAAGTCCAAGTCCCGTGCCAATGAGTCTAGAACTTGCCATGAATGTTTGTCTAGGCGAAATCCTAAGTAAAGCTCGACTTGAGAAGTGATTATAGGCTCTCCTTGATCTTAATTGAGACTTGAAAACATCCATATCCTACCAATGATGATATCCTTAGTCAACCCCATTGAGTCATATCCCTTATTCTTTCAATAACCATGATACAAGTATTTATCCGTTCTAAAATGATCCTCTCTTTGCACCAGATCTTTCCTTAGCACAAGGCAAAAGCATAAGTTTGGGGGGAGAGACAAGGAATGCAAAAGTGATAAAAGGTACAAAATGAAGAAAAGGAAAGGCAAAAATAAAAAGAAATAAAAGCCAAAAATTCAAAAAGAAAGTGAACAATGTAGAAGAAATGAAGGGATTCAATAAAAGCAAAAGATGAAAGGCATGGAAACATTGGAAAAGAGAAAAAGGATTGAAATAAACAAGAAAGAGTGACAGTGTGTCTCTCTATCCCCTAAGGAAGAAGTAAATGACTCAAAGAGTCAAGAAAATATGTGCCAAAATGAAGCAACTGAAGTGCTTAAGGGAAGATGAAACCTTCTTAGACCAATATATCCTACCCTGAACCAAAAGCCTTCATTACATGTCCCCAAAAGCCCTATATGATCTTGAGTTGAGTGAGCTTACACTAGTGGTGACTCACATAAGGGGCAAGCTTATGGTACTTAGGGCAGGACTTGTGACCTTCTTTTGAGAGAAATGAGTGTATTTTTCACAATCCTCGTTCTGAGTGCTACAATCTAAAAGTGAGGTTTTCTTATGGAGAGTTGATGAGTATGAGTTTGGGTTCCACAATGACCAAAAGTAGTAGAAAGAGTTTACTTGATGAGTTGAGTCAACTCTTGATATTTTTGTATCGCACTAAAATCAAGGTGTTTATAAAGGTTGAGTGTTGTTAATGATGCATTTGAGTTGAGGGTAATTGTTAGTCCCAATTGATGCTTGATGAGGTCACTTTAGGACAACTGAATTTTCCTTTCTTTTATCTTGAGGAGGTGGGAATTATTTTGTTTGCTTGAGAACAAGCAAAAGCTCAAGCGTGGGGGAGTTGATAACTAGGGATTCTAGTCTATTTTATGCTCCTTTTGACATGAGTTTTGGATTAAAGTGTATACAAGTAATCCCGAAAGCTAACATATTGTGCTTGTTTGCAGAGTTTGGTCAAAAAGAGACAAGAAAGTCAAAACCAGCTCAAAAAGGAGTGAAACATGCACAAGTGAAAAGCTGAGTCAAAAGGAGTGCTGACAGCGAAAAACCAGACGCGGTCGCGGAGGACCCACCGCTGAGGCGGTCTGGCTTCCTTGCTCAGCGGTGGAAAAGTTCAAAGAACTGCATTTTTGGGATTGCAAGTTACCGCTGCCCGCGGTGCTTTTGTACAACCGGTGGCTCTACCTCAGTAGCAGTCCTTTTATCGCGGTCAGTAGATGAGAGATTCGGAGAACTCATTCTGGAGCTAAAAGTTGAAGACCGCGGTCCGCGCTTGATTTTGCGCGGCCGCGGTAGTCCAAGCGCTGCAGCGGTCTATTTTCCGCTATCAGCGGTACCTCCGTAGGGACAATTTTGTCCGAAAAATTTAGCTGTGCATAAATACTTCTTTCTCGGATTTTTAGGTTATCTTTTGTTTAGCTGAGCACGTGAACCGCCTCCTTTTGACTTTTTGAGTAATTTTAGAGCTTGTTTAACAATTAATCTTAGACTTTTATCTTGTAATTAATTTTTATGGCATCTATTTCATCTCAATCTATGATTTCTTTCTTAATTATGAGTAGCTAAACTCATTAACTAGGGTTGTGGCTCAACCCTAGTGTGGGTACTTAATGGATCTCTTATTTTAAGGCTTAAATGTTTATGGATGATTGATATTTGGTCTGATTTATGCTTTAAATGTTAAATTGGTGGTTGCAATTACTGATTTGTGCCTTTTTGACTTAGGCTCTTCTTGAGAAAGAGAGACTAAGTCTAGGAATTTCAGGCCAACAAGGAATTGGGGTGAATTCAAGAGATTGATAGCCCCAATTACAGGGTTAAACCTAGAGATAGTAATACCTGACTTGAGCTATTTTTGCTTGCATGGTTTGAACACCCAATTGGGCTTGAGAAAGCCAATTAGGGCAAACTCACTCAAACTGCCGAGAGGTATAGTGCGAGTAGCTACGTGCATTGGCTATATCATGATCCCAACTATAAAAATATTGCCCTAAGCTTTAGATCCCATTAGATACTCACCTAGGAGTAAGTCACTTCCCTAGTGCCTTTTTACCCATTTAGAAAACCCTACAAAAATATCTACTTAGCTTAATTTCTAGCATCATTAGTATTAAAATAGAAATAGCAAACAAATAAAGAATGATTGGAAATGCAAACAATAATATCGCACATTGCTAGATTAGATAGGAACCCAACTCCAAACATATCTTAGATCCCTGTGGATTCGATCCCGACTTAGCTCCCTATGGATTCGATCCCGACCTTATCGGGTAAAAGCTGCATCGACTACTCTTGCCACTCTATAGTGGTGTAGGGTTGGAGCCAATTAGGGTGCTGAGATTGAAGATGGGCATCCTTCCGATGATGACAATGCTGGAGAGGACGGTGGTGGAGACGAGGCCGAGTGAAATTTTTGTACTTAGCTTTTTTTTTGTTCTTTTATTGTTTCCGGGTGAGGGTCCCCTTTTTTTGGCCCTTTGCAAGATACTTACCTTTTCTTCAAATTAAATAGTCGGCTTGTCTCCGTTTGTATGTTTTTGGCTTTCCTTTCTCTTTTCCCTTTCGAATTTCTTGAATTTTCTTGCAATAAGTCCATGTGGTAGTTGATCAGAGTGGGATCGAATTTTGTCATACTAGTTTTGAGCGAAGTCACTTTTTTCTTATTTATTCGAGCGAGGTCAATTTTTGTCTTGCCAACTTGGACGAGGTCATTTTGGACTTGTTAATTCGAGCGAGGTCGAATTTCATCTCGCCAACTTGGGCGAGTGTGTTTTGACTTGTAAATTTGAGCGAGGTCGAATTTTGTCTCGCTAACTTAGGCGAGGTTGGTTTTGACTTGTAAATTTGAGCTAGGTCGAACCAGTTTTGACTTGTAAATTCGAGCGAGGTCGAATTTTGTCTCACCAACTTAGGCGGAGTCAGTTTTGACTTATAAATTCGAGCGAGGTAGAATTTTGCTTTCGCTTGTCGATGGCCAGGGGCCGTAAGGCTGTAAATTCGAGTGAGGTCGAATTGTGACCTGTGATGAATTCGAGCGAGGTCGAATATTGACTTCACTTGGCGATGATCGAGGGCCATAAAGGTGTAAATTCGAGCGAGGTCGAATTGTGACCCGTGATGAATTCGAGCGAGGTCGAACTTTGACTTCACTTTGCGACGACCGGGGGCTGTAAGGGTGTAAATTCGAGCGAGGTCGAGTTATGACCCGTGATGAATTCGAATGAGGTCGAATGTTGACTTCACTTGGCGACGGGCGGGGGCCGTAAGGGTGTAAATTCGAGGGAGGTCAAATTGTGACCCGTGATGAATTCGAACGAGGTCAAACTTTACCTCCACTTGGCAATGGCTGGGGGCTGTAAGGGTGCAAATTCGAGCGAGGATGAATTGCAGTCCATTATGAATTCGAACAAGGTCGAATTTTACCTCCACTTGGCGATGTGCTGGTTCGGTGGAGTTGTATGAATGTCACACGTGGCCTTGCTTTTATTGAAGAATATTACTCGTTGGTGTATCATTTTAGCATGCATCGGGATGAGTCCTAGTTTATTTACTATTGCTTTCGTTAGAGAATATTGTGCGTTGTTGCATAGTTTATATGCATCGGTGGAGTCCTAGTTTATCTAGTCCCTTCATTGCTCGGCCTGGAGAGGCCGTTGACGGGATGGGCGATGAACTTATTTCTTGGGCTCTTGGGCAACCTGGGAATTTATTAATTCAAATGAAGTTTGGACGTGATTCGTACTATTTAGTAGGCTGAATTGGCGTAGGATTGTCATGGCGAGCATACGTGCAAGCTTTTCGAGTTCATGTTCTGCTTGTGTTGGAGAGACTATACGTTCCATGAGCTCACTGATGTCGGCTTGTTCTGAGCCGTTTTTCTGTTATTTGTAATATGGTACAATGTGGAGGGTTTTGCTTGACCGTCGCCTGCGAGATGATATGGTGCGGAATGTTTTCGTGGTGTGTAGTTTTGGTGGTGTTTGTTCCTTGTTCGCGCACCTGGGAGAGTGCTCGTGCTCCTATCCCAATCCAAAAAAGAAAAATAAGTTAACCCCAAATGAAATTGTCTGTTACCATGACCTGATAGGTTGGCGAAGGGAGAGGAGCGCTGTAGGATGACTCATTTTATCCCGTACTCAAATGACGGCTTCAAATTTGGTAGCCTCGTGTTTAGCTTTGCCGTTAGTCGTGTCTAGGCTTATGGGCTAACAACTTACTTTGTCCGTTAGGGTCTCGAGCTCGAGTCCCGGTCCGATCCCGTTCGATGTGCACAAAAATAAGGGAAACATAAGTTATACTCCGTACATAATTTATGCTCTGTACATATTGGTACAAAAATAAGGCAGGACAAGCTGGTCATTTCAAAGAATCACACAATAGGCTATCATCCCTTCCTAAAAGGTATAACTATAGCTCAGTATCTAATCGTTAATGTAGCAAATAGGATTGCGGACGTGCTCAGTGCGTAGTGGTTGTAATCCCACTTTGACGATTCATACTCACGACATACCAAACCCATCGCTATAGCAAGACGTGGATTTTGTATAGATATCAGACATAATTTCGATTTCATGCAGAGATCTGACCCTGGTTGGTTTGGTTATTTCAAAATCTTGCCCACAACTTTCTCAAGTTGGTGTTTACACTAAGAGGGCGAGGTTACGACAACCGGAAGTGAAACTCTAGCTGACTTTAGATCTAGAGGAAACTAAAATTTTTGCTAGAAAATCCCCACAGACGGTGTCAAATTGTTTGACTAAAAAGTGTTAAATCTTTTTACAAACTAATTAAATAGGAAGATTTGAGTTAAATCCTAGCCAAAGATAATTCATCCTAGATCTGAGACAGAGGATAAGAACAAGCAAGCATAGATGAACACAAAATTTAACCATAGTCATAGCTGAATCCCGTAATATAAGAAGAGGATGGTGATTTACATAATATTGAATAATAAAGTAGAATACATAGATAAAAATGGTCACCGATCTTTAACAAAGTTGACCCTTATACATTTGATATGACGAGACTAATGTTGTATATTGAAGATCTGAGCTTTCTTGCTTCTTTCTCTTTAGTGAGGAGAAAGAAAAGAGGATCCTTCTTCTCCGAAGATATGTCTCTGTTAGAGTTCGTCTCGGCCCCCTTTCTTCTTATTCTCACTTAATTTATATACCAGGTATCCTCCTTTACCCAACGGTCATTAGCCATAGTACTTAAGCCATTTGACTGTATCACTGATTGACCTTCTGAAAAGACGTAACATCCAATTCGACGTTCAAGCACTCTGAATACACGACCTCGGCCTTAGCTGAGGTGCGTGTCATTATTACATTGTATGGATACGATTTCGGCCCAAGTGACCTCTTGACGTTCCTTTTCATGCGGATTCTCGTCTGTTCAGACTTTGACCCATACAATTACATTTCCAATTTCCTGTAGAATCGTGAAGAAATTGTTCCAAAGTCACACATCAAAAAGATAGGGTTTTGAGTTTCTGCCCAATTCAGCTATAATGGCGATTGAAGGCGGTACAGGAGTCGCAACTACAGGAAATAAAGTTAAAATTGACCACAGGCATCCACTCTTTATGCATTCATCGGACACTCCAGGTTCAATTCTGATTGCGATCCAGCTCAAAGGATCTGAGAACTATAAACTATGGCAAAGGTTGATGCGTATAGCACTTCAAGCAAAACGGAAATTAGGTTTTGTTACCGGAACTTGTAGAAAGGAATTATTCGATGATGAGTTTCATGACCACTGGGAAACATGCAATGCAATTGTCCTTTTGTGGATAATGAACATAGTTGTGCCACATCTGTTCAGTGGAATTACCTATGCTTCTGATGCACACCTCGTATGGGAAGATCTGCGGGAGCGCTTTGACAAAGTAAACAAAGTACGCATATTTCAGCTACTTCGGGAAATTGCGACAATCTCTCAAGGAACAGACTATGTTTCTATCTACTTCATGAGGCTGAAAGACCTATAGGCAGAGTATGATGCAATGGTACCTTCTCCAAATTGTGGATGTGCAAAATCCAAGGAAAATGTAGAACATTTCTTACATCAATGTTTTCTTCAATTTCTCAGTGGGTTAAACGACTCATATGACCAGGCGAGGCGTCAAGTTCTCATGAAAATAACATAGCCAACTTTGAATCAATCATATGCAATAATTATTGAAAGTGAGAGTTAATTGACACCAATATCTGGGGTTAATTCTATTGTAGAAAGGAATAACATTACAACACTAACAAAAACCAAAGAGGAACTTCAATCTATATTGTGAACATAGCAAGCTAAAAGGTCATACTAAGGAAAATTATTACCAATTAGTTGGATGCCCTCCAAACTATAAAGGGAGAAAGAATAATGAGGCATCTGTCAACAATGAACTCGTTTGGTAGACAACTGGACCAAAATTCTAATTTGATTCCTGGCCAGCATTATCTTGGGGGTTACAATCCTGGAGTTTATAATCAAGGTTATAACACTAGTAATCATGGATGCTTTCCTGGTGAAGAGCATCGTGGTTCAGGTTTTATTGGTGGCAGTCAAGGTTTTGCCACATATGACCAGGTTCAAAGAATGATGAACAATGTTGTTGCAGGTCAAGGTGCAACAAATATGAATGCAATTCCAGCACCTATGGTCTTCACCCCAAGAATAGTATAACCAAATCTTGAAGATGCTGAACAAATGTAACAATATTGAAACAGAAGCAGCAGCTAATGTAGCAGGTATTGTTACTCCCTCTCCTCCTGATGATAGGAATGATAAATGGATTGTAGATAGTGGGGCTACAAATCACATGGTGGGAGATAGTGGTATGTTTTCTACAATTACTAAATGTGAGAATCAGAAGGTGCTATTACCTAATGGCAGTAGAGTCCCCATTACACACATAGGGAGTTCTGAATTGTTGCAAGGAAACATTCATAATGTTTTATTTGTCCCTGAATTCAAGTTTAATTTATTGTTAGTAGCAAAGTTGACAAGAGAGCTGAGATGCTTCATGCATTCTATCCTAACTTTTGTCTAATGCAGGACCTTCACATTGGGAAGGTGAAGGGGATTGGTAGAATGGAAGAAGATCTGTATCACTGGCACTCAAAGAATAAAAGGCCATCATCGGTTGTCCCTTCAATATTCCTAACAGTACATGATGAGGAGGAGCTATGGCACAAGAGGCTAGGACATGTTTCTGGGAGAATATTAAGACAACTTTCTTTAGTTAGAAGTAACATGAATAATACTAAGTCTTTCATGGTATTCCCTTTAGCTAAGCAGACAAGAATTTCATTTCCTATAAGTAATAGTATAGCTACAAAGCCATTTGACTTGGTACATGCAGATGTCTGGGGTCCTTATAGGGTTCCTACTTTTGATGGTTGTAAATATTTTCTTACTTTGGTGGATGATTGTAGTAGAATGGTATGAGTAATCCTTCTACATCTGAAGAGTGATGTTAGTACTACTCTTAAGGAATTCTTACTGCTTGTACAAACTCAGTTTAATGCATCAATAAAGATCTTTAGAAGTGATAATGGGACTGAGTTTTTTAATTTCGTCTGCAAAGCATTGTTCAGCAATGCAGGGATCATTCACCAGAGCTCTTGTGTTCAAACTCCCCAACAAAAATGGGGTGGTTAAATGACACCATAGACATATCCTTTAAGTAGCCAGGGCACTTAGATTTCAAGCAGGGTTGCCATTGAGATTTTGGGGTATTTGTGTTGTGAATGTTGTATATCTCATTAATAGGATACTATCTCCAGTATTGGAAAACAAGTCACCATTTGAAGGTTTTTTGACAGACAACCTAACTTGACTCATTTAAGAGTCAGAGGTAGCCCATGTTATGCTACAATTATCGGGGCCAATGGAGATAAGTTTGGTCCAAGAGCTGAAGCAGTAGTACATATGGGATATTCTAGCACATAAAAGGGGTACAAACTCTATAGCCTTTCACGCAAGGTGTTCTTCATATGCAGAGATGTTGTTTTTAAGGAGGATGTTTTTCCTTTCAAATCATCTCAGACACCAAATGCCTACAGGATTCCTGCTTGTCCTGCACCCATGCCACATATGGATCCACCTTCAGAGTTATCATCTACCCAAAATGATTTACTTATAGTGCAACCATCTTCTCAAGAGCCCAATTTTAGCCTAGAATCACTTCCTAGTGTACAAGATACGGCTGAAGCACCTAGTCCAGTACTATCATCACCTGGACATTTCACACAATCTAGTGATTCTGCAACAGATCATACATCACATAATAACTCTCCTACTGCTCCTCTCCCACAGCCCAGGAGAACTGCTAGAACTTTCAGACCTCCTAGATGATTGAATGACTTTGTGCATGGTCCACTACCTAGTGATCATACTTCAGCCTCCTACATATACCCTTATGTCTGACTATATGTCTTACACCTCCCTTTCAGCCTCCTACCTTGATTCCATTTGCAATTATTCTGTCATCAAAGAACCTAATTCCTATTCAGAGGCTCTACAGGATGAACACTAGGTTACAGCTATGAAACAGGAGATTCAAGCATTTCTTTATAAGAACACTTGGTCCTTGGTGGACTTACCTACTAGTAATTGGGTGTACAAGGTGAAGTATAATGCTAAGGAGGAGGTAGAGAGGTATAAGGCTCGTTTGGTGGCCAAAGGATACACACAACAGGAGGGGTTGGACTACCAAGAGACTTTTTCTCATGTAGTAAAGATGGTCAACTTGTTCACACCATATAGCTTGAGAGGGAGTGTTGAGGGATGTTGAGTTGTAGATGAGCTAGCAAGTTAGATAGTTAGTTAGTGTTAAGACTAGTATTTAAGGAGTTAGTTATTCTTGTATAAAAGGATGTACACTGTATTGTAGATTCAGTTAGTGAAAATACAACTCATTTCCAAAAGCTTCTCTCTGTCTCATTCTTCTCTCTTCTTCGTCTCATTCACCATTAACAGAGCTTTCAAGCTCTTAACAGGTCGTCTAAATGCCGACTTCGTATGATCTGTAGATCACAAATTCGAGATGTGGAAGTAGCTACTAATTAATATTTGTATTAGGATTGGCAGTTTGCATCACACCCCTCGGGATGTTTTGTGCACCGAACTACTTTTATATTTTATTTTATTTTTGCGGTCAGAAATAGCATCTTTCAACATTCATACTATTTTCTGCGATATACGTGTATAGCTTAGTTGCATGATGACATTTAAGGCAATAAACTTAAAGTTGAATAACAAGCCGTAAAATTCTGAATAATGCATGAATAGAAGCTTATGGTCGAATCGGCTGTCAAAACACGAAACGCAATTTGACCAGAAGTTCAAATTAATTAACTCCATAATTGAGCTGTAGGAAACTGGTGTTCCCTAGAGTAGATAGATCCTTCTATTCGATATAGCTATAAACAATTTTCTATGCATTGTCCGAGCAGCCAGGGAAGTTCAATTATCATACAACCAGTAATGATACAGTAATACTATTTTGACCAGAAAAGAATAAGGATCCCAAAAAGGAATTCTTCGTATGTATGCACGTTTCTCTATTTATTGTTCTCAGCTACTGCACCAATTTCTTTTTTCCTCTTTGTATGTTTGAACATGAAACTTCCCATGTGATTACTCTGATAGGCAGTGGCGGAGACATGATTTTTACTATAGGGTCAAAAAAGAAAAAAGTTAAAAATAATTGTTGGCAGTGAGAATTGAACCAATGATCTTACAAAGATTTTGAACCCCCTAGACAACTAAGCTACACTTTTGGGCTATGTCAAGGGGATCTAAAATATAATATATAGAGGTAAAGAAACAGATTTTGACTTATATATACAATATAAGTTTTTGGCAAAGGGGTTTCGGGCGAACCCCCTTCCCCCCCCCCCAAATCTGCCCCTGCCTAGAGGTAGACATAGTGTTAAGGGGTCATCGGACCCCATAAATTTCGGTAAAAATCTTATATTATGTATATGTATATACCTTAAAAATAATTATATAAATAACTTGACACCCTAAACATTAAAAGCCTTTAGGGGACACTAATTGACAAAAATAGTGGTGCCCCCATCAGTTAAAATCTTGGGTCCCCTCCCTGGAGGTACCGATGTTTTTATTAGGAGCAAGTAAAAATTTGGTGCCCACCTATAGATTACAATCTTGGAGTAAATGGGAATTTCTTGAAAAGGGACCAATGAACCAACAAAATCAAGAACCATAACAGAATCTTCTTTTTATTGATGCCATTGTACTTCTGTGTGTATTAGGGGAAGAATGGGGATGAATGATGATTTTGTTTTAAAATTGATATGTGCAATTTCCCGAGTATTGGACACAGGTAAATCTTGTTTGATGAATGTTCAATCTAAAAAGATTTATAGGCCATGCAATTTATTAAATTTCCATTAATGTCTAGTGACTCTACTCCAAGTGGCGGAGTTATTAGCTAGTGAAGACATAAATGTTTCTAAATAAATCGTAGGGGTAGTATTACTATATTCTTTGTTTAGTTCAACTAGCTAGAAAGATGAGTAGATGCCAAAAATGGACATGAAGCACCTGTTTCATACTGATAAAAATCATAAACTCAAAATCTTTCCTTATCAGTAAGATACCTAACTAGTGACCCCTACTACAAAATCCTTTAATTTAATTATTTTCAGTTTTTGCTATTAAAATCTTCTTCCCTTGAATTTATATTTTCTTACTAGGCATGTGTGATTGGAAATGACCAGGAGTTATGTACCTCTAACCAATTTGCAACTAAACAGATTCCCCCCTCCCCTCCACCTAAATCTTTACCCTCTCACCTAGGCTACTCTGCTTAACTTTAAAGACCTATTAACAGGAGTATCATAATCCTCTTCCGTTGATAAAACCCAAAAGAAAGAAAGTCAAAAATAAAAACTCTACTTAATGTATTGGGTTTACATAAATAAGGATCTGTCATTGCTATAAAATTTGGTAGTTATGCGGTTGGTAGCTCAATATTGTTTTTGCAACACTTGTATGATTGAATCTGTGGGCAAGATTTAGCCACTGGAAGCATCTCGCCTGCTTAACTGTATTGGAAAACTCGTGCCAAAAAAAAAACTCCTATTCACACTAGCATGCCTTTCTGTTCTTTCAATTTTGGACAATTATCAGTTTTCACCCGTGGCCGTCCATCAGTAGCGGATGTAGTCTTACGACAATAGATGCAAAGCGCATCTATATGTATTGAAGTACATAGATGCGCTTTGCATCTCTGGATGTAGTCTTACTACACTTGCATTTATTTATTTTTATATAGTAATTTGTTTATAGTGAAAATGGTAATAATAATTAAATTTGATTTTATAGTTCTAAAAATACGTGATCTATTTTTATGCTAGTTGTTAGGCAATGGATACTAAGTAAAAGGTTAGAAAACAAGATTATAGCTTAGAGATAATGTGATAATCAAACCGAGCTGCTAGAGGTCGGGACCTCGAGCTGCCATATATGAGGCCTCGTGGTCGAGTCTGGAGACCGGCTTAGGGCAATCGAGGGAGGACTAACAGTTAAGAGAGCTAAAATGATGGCTCATTATGATCAATGATAAGCAATAAATGATTAACAATAAATAGAACACAATGAACGTAAGCAATAAACGGAAGCAATGAGATTAAGAGAATATGTTAGAGAGCAGAGAGAATGTTCTTGTGTATTTAGTATTGAGCAACAGATGGTTACAAAATGACAAGGATCCACTTTATATATGAGGGGGAATCCCAATATAGTACAAATACATTTATTACAAAGATGTGGAGCTAGTACAACTAGTTAGTGTCATGATGCGGGCTTAGACTAGCCTGACAGACTTTGTCGATTCTAGCTACGTGTCTTGGAAACTTCCCACTTTTCCACCATAACCGTTGATCTACACTGCCCCGACCATAGCCTCGAGCCTTTAAAAACGAGCTTACGAGGCATCGTAATGATGGAAAATTGGACCCTCCGATTTTACCGTATACATAATTAATATATATATACTTTTATTATGGTATAATATATATGGATGCAATACTCTTTTGACATTCATATAATTCTTTATAACAGGTGCAGACACATTCGTTTAATTACTAATGGTGAGTACGTTGGTGTTTCAAAATTATCTTTAATATTATTATATAAGTACATTTCATTAAGCTTGGCATTGATCTAATTTCTAAAGAAGTATTATAAGCAGTGGTACTTTTCGACAACTGACTTAAAATCTTGATTTTGTCTTTCTAAGTTGTCACATTGCTAGATATTTGAGTGCATAGTAAAATTAACCTTCTGAATTCAGATTACTGCCATGAATTTTTGGCTCAGGGTAAATAAGTTACACATTGGTGAAAAGTAGTTAAACAAATTAAGATTCAGCTGAATTCTTCTTGAGTTACCTTGGCCTGATCAGTACTTACTGGTTACACCAATTGGCAATTTTCAAACTCTGATTTAAACCTGGCCAAGTGGTATCATTGCCATTCATTATGAATTTTACCTACTCGGAAATTATTAAAAGTTAAATACGACAGTAATTGGACCCATGAAATTAGTTATCCACTTATCTCTGCTTTCTGCCTAACTTGCCTTTGCTTTCCAATTCTCAGAAACTGAGCTGGATAATCACATTCTACTATTACTATCATTTTTTTGGTCAATAATTATTATTGTTATCATATTACTTCTAAGAATATTTTTCATGAAAAAAAGTATTAGTACTTAATTACTTTGTGAACCCGACAAAAGCCAATTTAACCGGGGAAGTTGGAATTAATGCAATGATTGACCTGCAAAAACACGTCAAGGATTTTTTTACACACATATATAAATAAAATAATATATATATATATATATATATTGTACCCTCTCTCCAAGAAGGGTTATGCATTATGGTTAATTTTTTAAAAGCATTCGTCTCAACAAAAAAAATCAATAGAAAATGAACCGGCTTGATGTAGGATAAACTTTGATCTAATCGAAGTTTGACTTTTTACCCCTCACCCTGAGCAGACAATTTCTGTTGACTCCAATCATTGCGATATAAAATAAGATTGAAATACTCTTAAGTTAGTGGCAAAAAATAACACTTTATGCTAGTGCAGGACTATTAGTTCTACTTTAAAAAATGATGAGAATTTAATCTCGAGTTCCTAAATAAGAAATAGTGGTAAGCAACAGAATAAGTGGTTTATCTTTACAGCTCTTTTTTCACGCCCTAAAGTATTCGTAAGAAGAATTTTTCGAGGAAGAGAGTTTAAATTTTAGAAAAATAATTACAAGTAATTTTAAATGATAGTCAAAAGTTGAATAGTAAGTTTGAATTTATTTTTTTCTCAAATGTCAAGGTCACGTTGGAGCTCCATTAATAGCAAGGATAAATACTATATGATTCACGGATGGTAAAGGTAGGATTTGTTTGGTTTGAAAATAAGTTATAGTGAGCAGTGGCGGATTTAGGATTTTAAAGTCGTGGGTGTTCACCAATAAAAATTTTGAAAGAAGAGGAAAAAAGAGTTTAGTTATTGGTGCTCAATCAATATTTATCTAAATAATTTTATAATTACCTATACAAATTTACTAAATCTTGTCAAAGATAATGGGTGCTTGAGCACCCAAAATCAGCATATAGATCCGCCCCTGATAGTGAAATTAGTTATGTTTGAATTAGTTATACTGAAGTTAGTTATGTTGCGATTAGTTATCTTGATATTATTTTCTTTGTTTGGTATATTGTATTAATTCAGAGATGGTAAATTTTATCGCTTTATCCTAGGCTTACTATTCTATCCTCTGGTAGGTATAAGCTATTTTTAATCCTGAGATAACTTATCCCAAAATGAACAACCAAACAAGGAATAAAGTGAAATTAAATTTTTATCTCATAATTATTTTTGCTTATCCATCGTACCTGACCTCTAAAAGTGTAATGGAGAAAAATTAAATAATTTCAGAATATAGGAACAAATTTGGATAATTTCCTAAAAACTTTTGTTCTGTCAGGATAATTTAAGTTAAAAGATTGAAAGACGAGTACTAAAAAATACGTACGGCTGCCGTAAGTGGTGATATCACCAAACCTGGTGCAACTAAAAAAGTACCACCAATAATTTAATCTACGGTTACTTTATTATGTTTGTCGTAAGATATTTTCATTTTCTTAAGGGGATAAATAAATTGAGAATTCTTTTTGGGAGTCCGGAACCAAAATATGGTTCTTTTGGACAAATAGCACCTTAATAGGTGTAAAAAAAAAGATGATATTTTATATATAGCGCCCAAATATTGGGCGCTATACATTAATGTTAACTGTGCCGTTAATGTATAGCGCCCAGTATTTGGGCGTAATATATAAAAAGCTGACACTAACAGTATAGCGCCCAAATACCCGGCACTATACATAAAATTTTATGTATAGCGTCCAGTATTTGGGCGCTATATACCTTTTTCCTGGCCCCACCAATAATTCCTGACTTCAATATTCAAAAGCGTATAGTGCCTACTTTTTGGGCACTATATATAAAAAAAAAATCGGCTAGCCATTTCCTATATAAAGAGGTTAGGATTGTATAGAAATTCATTCAAAAGGTGTATAGCGTACAAATTTCCCGGCTAGCCATTTTCATACTCTTGTTGAAACATTTATTGTTGTTAAATTCTCCATCATTTTTTCAATATGTCTGAAGAGCATAGAATAAGAGTTTCATTATATCGGGGGAGGGGGGTGAGGTTGTGATGGAGGATAACTCCGTGGGCTACAGTTTACTTGTTCAGTGTCATGTTAAATTGCCACTTACAATGGAGTATGATAAATTGATATCGTTGTTATGCAAAAAAAATGAGTGTGAGGAAACGTTTAGCGATACTTAAAGTAACCGGGAGATATCTGTATTCCGTCACTCCGCAAGGGGTTGCTTTTTACTCGGAGTTTAACATCGACGATGATGAAACTTTGAGTGATTTTCTGAGGACTCCGGATGAATGCCGGGAATTTTTTGTAATCACAATGTTGGAGATGTACGTGAAGGTCGAAGACCTTCCAAAAAACGAGGTTGTGCGTAGTAGAGATAACCCCCAGTCATCGGGTGGTTATTCTGGAGCAGTTTTTGCCGGACAGGTTCCGGAGGAAAGAGTTTTCCTTGATTTAAACTTATCACTGCCGGCGAATGAGCAGCGAAAAAATAATTTATACCTGCTTTCCATAATTCACAAGACGAGTGGTAAACTTCAATTTTTATTTGTGTTAATTATGTATATTTTTGGTGTATTGAATTTGTATTAACGCTTATATATTTAATAGGGGTATCGGCCGGATTTGAATTTTACAAGTGGCTCATCCGGTAGTCATCACCTAATTGAAAACGTCCATCATGGAATTTCATCACATTACGACTTGTAAGTGAAGTGATATAGCCATATGGAAAGCATTTATTAATTCAGTAGCTTATATTTTTGTTGGTTGTGCAGTGAAAACGTGCAAGTTGAACCACTCGTACTCACTCAATTGCCCGAAAATGACGTATTACATCGGGATCTGGCAGATGCACAGAGTGAGGAATAGAACAGTGATTACGATAACAATGACGATGAATCCGGAGACGAGACACCCTTTCCTCGTGAGGATGGTGATGCGTAAGATGAGGAGGAAGGACCTGATTTGAAGAGAGACCCCCCTAGACGAA
Organism: Nicotiana sylvestris; assembly: GCF_000393655.2. NCBI lineage: Eukaryota > Viridiplantae > Streptophyta > Magnoliopsida > Solanales > Solanaceae > Nicotiana > Nicotiana sylvestris. The sequence continues at coordinate 53,319,327 of NC_091065.1, forward strand.
GAGTGTACGAGTCCGAAGTGTCGTTTCATTCAAGGGAGAATCCTTACATTGATAACTTGTCAATCGTGCCGGATGTGGAAGCTCTCACAAGGGATTTTGATGAAATCCAGACAGCAATGTGGGATGAGTCTAGACCAATGGTGCTTGCAAAGGGGATGCTTTTTCCTGATAAAGCGCGCGTAAGCAGGGCTTGTAAAATGCACAACGTAAAAGAGTGTCGTGAGATGTAGGTATGGTAGTCAAGTCTGATGGTATATAAGGTTGTTTGCCGCAGGTGGTTTTGGCCATGTAATTGGATGTTGCATGCGACCAAGAAGAAGACAGGTATGTGGAAAGTGGGTAAATACATTCCCACCCACACATGCGAAATGGACACATTCAACGGGAATCACTTCAACTTGGATATTGACTTGATTTCTCTTGTACTTATTCTGCACCTCGAAGCGTCCATAAGGTATAAAATCAAAGAGTGTATTACATCATTCCACCAGGAATATGGCCATACAATTACGAAAAGAAACGCATTTCTTAGGCTCAAATGAGCGTTTGAAATTGTCTACGGTAATTGGTATAAGTCATTTGCATCTGTGCTAAAGTACATGGCCGCACTGCAGCACTTTAACCCCGGGACAGTTGTTGAATGGAAGCTTGAGCGGAGTCCGGGAACACCAGAATACATATTCAATTACGTGTTCTGGGCGTTTAAGCCAGCAATTGATGATTTTTCGCATTGCCGGCCCGTAATATCCATAGACGGAACTCATGTCTATGGAAAGTACGATATCAAGCTATTGATAGTCGTGGCAGTGGATGCTAATGGAAAGATATTTCCTCTAGCTTTTGCTATTTGTGCCAATGAAAGCACAGAGACGTGGACGCTATTTTTGAACCACCTGAAAGAGCACGTTGTCAAACAGTGTTCAGGTATTTGTCTAATATCTTATCGGCACGGTGATATATTTAGTTCTGTGGAGAACTTGCATGCATGGCAAGAACCTTATGCATACCACCATTACTGTGTGAGGCACTTTAAGGCCAATTTCCAGAAGGCACATCCCAACAAGGATCTACATGATTTGATGTGGATGACAGCAATAGACCACCAACAGCATAAATTCCGGAGGCTCAAAATTTACTAAAAGCAAATATTTCATTAAAAGTAAGGTTTTTTTACTAAAAGCAAATATTTCACAATGGCTCAACCTCTTCGTCCACCAAAGTGCAAGTGTGGAAAAACATGCTTGATGCAAAATTGTTGGGACGGTGGTGAAGTTGGACGCCGCTACTGGCACTGTATGAACCAGTTTTATAAGGTTCCCGACGAACCTATTTGTGATTTTGAGGAATGGGTTGATGAACCATGTTATCAGGAATGCTACAGAGAACAACTGCAGTATCTTCATAATGTGTGTTTAAGACAACGTGAACATAAAAAAGAAAGCAATAGAATTATTGCAGACTTGAGGGCGAAACTGAAGGAGGTGGGAGAAGAATAATGGAAAACACAATGGAATTGTGAAGCACAAAAGGAACGTAAAAAAAATATAAATGGGAACTTGCGGAGGTGAAGGCAAAACTGAAAGAGGTAGAAGAAGAAAAAGAACAACTGAAAGAACGATTTAAGTGGTTGGAGCGGAGAATAAATGACAACCTGGGCTAAACATTGGCATGTATGTGTTTAGTGTATTTTTCATATTTCATGTATTTTTATTATGTTGGTCTGCTATGTTTGTGTTTGTGCTTGTGTTTCTGCTGTAGTAATGTTTTCCTTGTTTGTTGTACTAAATTTTATTTTAATTGAAGTGGAAGTTAAGTTTAAGTGCTTGTGTTGTTATATAAAACTATTAAACGAAGGGGGAACTAGAAAAAGTAATGGGCATATTCGATTAAATATTTTGGTTAATGTATACAAAAATATTATTTACACCAAATAAAAAAAAGGAAGGCCGAATCAATGTGCCCCGCATCTGGTGTGTCATAATGCAGCCGCTGGCCTGAGCCGCATCCCCTCCCGCCCGGGTGCGCTATCAGGATCATCATCATCAAGTCGTCTCCTTATAGCCGGATGCGGCGCAGGATGACATGTATCGGTGGTGCTATCAGGTCCAGTAGAAGGCTACATAATAATATGAAACTTAGTATAGAAAACTACATAACAATTTATATTGTCTTACCATCATCGTGTCTGGATCCTGAATGTAGTCATCTGTCGCAGCATCGTATGAAGCCTTAAAAAGGAAATTAATAAAGTTAAAAAAAATAAATAAGTTACAGTTAAAACAAATTCAAATTCAATACTAATAAACTCATACCTGCGCATGTGATGTGGAGCCATAACTCAGTCGGCGCCCACTATAAAAATCTCGGGTCGGTCGCTCCTCATCAGTGGTAGACGGGCCTGGGAAGTATCTACCCCAATCCACTCCTTGAATATTCGAGCACGTGATCAATAATTGACCCGATGGGTTCACCTGCGATAGCACAGGAATGCGATAAATTCCAAGGCTGTAAGACGGCATGTCCGTCTCATGCATGCCACCTGCCATATCATCAGCAACATCATCAGCAAGAGCCTCAACGCCCCCTTGCTGGGGACCACCTCCTCTCCGCCCACGACCACGTCGTCCGGCACCACCAGCTCGTCGGGCACGTCCAGCTCGTGGGATATCACGACCTCGCTGGTATTGTGCTGGGTCCATATAATCAGCCTCGTGTGCCAAACGCTGATTCGATCGGGCTCGCTGTAGTGTCTGGGCAGCCACATCCATGAATCGACGACTATACTTCTGCATGGCCATAGGATCGTGGACATGACTCTGCATCTGCTGCTCTATATGATAGATGGTATGCAATCCAATCGTCTGTACAAAGTAAAAAATGTAAACTACATATTTGGCACTAAATTACAGGTATATAATTAATAATAATAGAAAACATACCAGGGCCTCGTGTCTCCCGGCGTATGGGACGTATCAACCGTGTGCCTGCTGAACTGGGTTCCCGATAAAAAGTCGGGAAACAGTGCGGTACTATGCCATATAACATTGAATAGGAAAGTATTGCGGAGGTGGGGTCAAGTCCCCTCGCCTATCCCAAGTACCCAACTGCTCATCAAGCTATACCATAAATGTGTCGTCCACCCTGGACCGATCATCCCTCTCATAATGTAAAGCAAGTCATGCAGGCGGACTCGATATAGGCTGCGGCAGGCTAAACTGACGAAATATCCGCTTGGAGGCATGATGCTCGACAATATCGAGGTATATGAGCGGGACAGAAGCCCTCCAAATATGTCAGCCGAACGTGCAATACGCTGGTAGGGTACCTATCACCTCATCGCTATACGGCGTCCAGATGAACTATCAAATAAGAACACAAATCGTTAGTATGCGCAACACTAAGTTAATCTATAACAGGTAAGTTTAGTTAGATATTCACCTGTGCGTCCTCCAGCAGATCCAACACATCCCTGCAGAGGGGGAGATTATGAAGGGAATCATACTCTCGTGCAAGAGTACGATGCATAACCCACCTACAGGCTAGAGGGAGATGCGGAATTTTTACATTAGCGGGTAGCTGTGGTAAAGGTGGCTGAAACTGCAAAAATCGCTCCCAGGCCCAAACCTAACATACAAAGTTGACGTAAAGTATAAGATTAACTATAACTAGGTAGAATTGTAACTAATGGACATATTATTTGAATATGTTTTCACCCGTAGAAGCGGCAGAAAGCCACCAACGTCTCTCTGTGTGCCAATGCAAGCCCGACATATCTACCTGTACAAATATGAGATGACAGCACCACCCCAACTATAGATGATTGTATCCTCGAACCGGCCAATATGATGCAGAAAATGGAGGCTCACTAGGTTCCCCGAAGTGTTCGGGAATAAGACCCCCCAAGTAGAAGGAGCAATAGCAACCTCGTATATCGTTGTACATCCACCTCCGCTGACTCGTCGGTGATAGTATGGTGGATCTGCTCCAGGTGGTCTCTAATGGGGACCAACTGCATACGACTGGACCCAGATGCTACAATCTCGTCCTCCGGCCTGAAACCCATGAGCATGTGCAGCATATCCCAATAAAACTGTCGCGAATAATATCTCATGGTCGCAGGCAGTAAAACTGGCAAGCCATCAGCGGACAAGCCATATAAAATCTCAGCATCCTGAAGTATGATGGTGGCCTCGCCGATGGGCAGATGAAAAGTGTGCGTCTCCGGTCGCCACCGCTCAATTAAGGCCGTGATCAAAGCCCAGTCGAGCTATATCCGGCCAATCCTAATAATCCTATATAATCTCATCTCCTCTAGGTAATGGATCACGCGGGGATGTAGAACTCTATGACTCAAAAACTTCCACAATAGATCCACCCTCCTGGCCCGGAAAGTCTACGTAAGCAACTGTCCGTCCCATGTATACTCGGATCTATGTTGGGGCTGTAGGGCTAATAGATCCAACGTCCGAGGGTCAGGATGTATAGTCGCGTCCATATCGTCAACTGTAAATTAAAACAATATTAATTGTATTTTATTCTGTATATTAAATACTAATTTTTTGAGATACACAATTTTTAGTGTTATACAAAAATTATACCTCCGGGTTTCGAGCTCGATATTTTGGGGCCCAGTGGCACCAAACTATCATTAATAATTATGTGTTTGTTTTATAATTTAAATTCATATTTTTAATAACTTAATTGTACAAATTATATATATATATATATATATATATATATATATATATATATATATATATATATATATATATGGGTTCTGGGCTCGATATTTTGAGGCCTAGTGACACCAAACTATCATTAATAATTATGTGTTTGTTTTATAATTTAAATTCATATTTTTTAATAACTTAATTGTACAAATTATATATATATATATATATATATATATATATATATATATATATATATATATATATATATATATATATATACCTATGGATTCCGGGCTCGATATTTTGAGGCTCAGTGACACCAAATTAACATTAGTAATTATGTGTGTTGATACAATTATTAACTTGATTGTACAAAGTTTGCATTTTGAACTACCAGTATAAGATACCTAAACAAAAGGAATTCTAAGCTAAAATACTACACATTACTACGCTACAAGGCTCTAAATTTTACTACGCTAAAAGGGTCTACATTTTACTACGCTAAAAAATAATCTAAACTAAACATAAACAACAAATAAATTTAATTGCAAATAAAACACAAAACGGCATGAAAACATATATATATAAATCAGGATATTAACAGACAAATTTATTTGACAAATTTATATTTTTTTATAAAACACTAAAATTAAATCCGGATAAATTTAACATACTAGTTTCGGAAAAAAAAAACACAAACCGAAATAGAACACATACAAATCAAATAATATGCATTATTATAAAAGTTTCAACTTAAAATAAATGTAAATACCTCGATTTAGAATTTTCGGAAATCAAATAGATTGAAATTTTGACTCCGGAAGTGTGAATCAATAATAATACGAAGCTTTACTCGAATGTGGGACCTACGTTTTTCACTGTGACTGGGGACCCAATTTTTTTTTTAAATGGTGGGGCAGCGGGTATGGAAATGGGGGACCAAGAAGAAGAATATGCTAAATATTGAGGAAGATGAAGCAGAATTATCGTCTTGAAGAAGATGATCGATTTTTATAAAATATGTATAGCGCCGGGTATTTGGGCGCTATATATAAAAATGTTATTTTTTTTTACACTTATTAAAGTACTACTTGTTCAAAAGAACCACATTTTGATTCCGGAGGTTCAAATGTTTAGTCCCAAAAAGAGTGTTTCCAGAAGAGAAATATAAAAAGGCGTTGTTAAATCGGTCAGGGTAAAATTTACAAAAGGGTGGGAAGCTTTTGTCTTTGTAGAAGTTGAATGGAATCACAGATCAGTTGCATAGTGCAATGTACATTTATTATTATCTGAGGTACATGAAAATTGAGTATAGTTATGTACCCCACCTTACTACCCCTTTAATTTTAACTTCAACAACTACCCTTAAAAATTATATCTATTTCCCGTGAAAAATGTTTTTATATCGTATTTAAATAAAAAATTAAATAATTTAAATATTTAATCGTAGGAGTTCCAAACGAAAATGATACAAATATGATTATGTGTAGTAAGTTACGACAGACACACTCTCCCTCCTCCTCCTACCGGATAAAAAAGTACTAATAATAATAGAACTTATGTGCTTAAATTTATATGATCTAAAACTTCACTGTTTTAAAATTAATTTATCTAAATTGCCTGGAAGGATTCTTGATTATGATTAATAATTTCTATAATTCTAAGACGTAGATGACTATTGCATACCCATAAATAGCTACTGCTGATCATAGTACTAATATATCATTCTTTACCCAATATTTAACCAAATTTGATGTGAATTATAAAGGAAACTACAAAAATATTTGTTTATCTACTTCAAATTAAAGTCCTACTAGTTTCTGTTATAAATTATACAAACATAGATTTCACTTTTTGTAAGCTTTCAAAACATGTTGCACTATACAAAAAGTTTATGCAGAACCACATCACTCTAGCAGACACTTTTTTTTTCTCTTTTATCTTAACAAAATCAAAAAGTAATCAGTGGTGACGTGTTCTACTTACTTAACATTCCACAATTACATTTGAGCTTTTCTTTTAATCTTCTACAAAGTCATCTCAGGATTTTTCAATTTGGAAACATATGAATATGATGCAACAAACAAATTTCTGACTACTAGCATTGCATATAAAAAGTATTACAACCACTCCTTTCTCGATTGTGCTCACCTGCGCCCTCTTCATAGGATATAACTAATTAATAAGTTAAACAAATTTTCTTGGGTTAATATTTAGCGGAGATGCGTCAACTTGTCCGATATGATAATTTACTTGGGTTTAAAGAGTTCAGTTACCTTCAACCTAAATTCTTTTGGTCCTTTATTCAGTGGTCAGTTTCATTCGGATCCGCGCCAGAAAATTCACTTTTGGAGGCTAAATCGCATTCTATCAATTATCAAAAGGCTTCATTCACATGACTCAAACTCGAGATCTCTAGTTAAGGATGAAAAAGTATTTTCTATCCCACCACAATTTTTAGTGGTAGTTGTGTACGGTAAAATCGGAGGGTCCAATTTTCCATCGTTATAACGTCTCGAAGGCACGAAATCATGGTCGAGTTTCATCCCTCGAGGGCTATCGACGCCCGACCTCGGGACAATATGAGACCGACGGCTACGGAAAGAAAGTGGGGAGTTCCCAAGGCGAAGCTAGAGCCGACAAAATCTGTCAGGCTAGTCTGAGCTCGTATCGTGGCATTAACTAGGTATCCCATCTCCATATCTTTGTAATAAATGCACTTGTACTATGTTGGGATTCCCCCTCTTATATAAAGGGGATCCTTGTCATTTTGTAAATATTTGTTGCTCCATACTAAATATACAAGAACATTCTCTCTACTCTCTAACATATTCTCTTGATTTTATTACTTCATTTATTGCTCGTATTTATTGTGTTCTACTAAAAGTTGATCATTTATTGCTTATTATTGGCCATAAAGAGCCGTCTTTGATTTATTTATAATTGTTAGTCTCCATCGACCACCTTCGATAGCTCCCAGCCGAGCTTCAGACTCGACTCCGAGGCCCTCGAATAGGCAAGCTCGAGGCCCCGATTGGCAGCGATTCGGTTTGATTAACATCTCGTTTTTAAGCTCTTATTTCGTTTCTAAGTCTTTCACATAGCATCAACTGCCTAACAACTAGCATAAAATAGATCAGTATTTTTAGAACCACTAAATCAAATTTAATTGTTATTACCATTTTCACGGTAAATAGTTTGGCGCCCACCGTGGGGCTAAAAATAATAGTGATTATTTTCTTGCTGGTTTAACTACATAATGCAAGTTATCTTTCACATTTTTTCTTGCAGAAGATCTTTGATTTCAGGTCAAAATATCTAACTCTGTGAACAACAATCTTGAGAACCCCAGAGAAAATGGTGTGGATGTTTCATTTGTTGGTGTACCATCATGAAACCCTGAGAACGCACCAGAACCGATTCCCGTGGACGCGGTCTCACGCGATGCTCAACACGTCGATGTAAGCTCCCATACTAATAGGAGCGTGCACCAAGGAGACCAACAAGAATCTGAGGAAACCCCTACTAGGGAAGAACGGGAGGTTATCCTTCACATTATTTTTGAAATGTTGCGGGCACAACAACTAGCGATTGCTCAGCTGCAAAGTCACCAGAAAACTCCCAGCACGGTAGCACCGGGGACGGCTCCCCCGGCAGAGCAGGCACCAGAGAGGTCAAGCAAAAACGGGTCAGTAGCCGACCCCGCCATCGTAAAGATGCTCGAGGACCTCACAAAGAGGATCGAATCGAGTGAGAAGAAGATAGAAGCCAACGACAAAAAGGTCGAGACCTACAACTCTAGTGTCGACCAAATTCCCGGCGCACCCCCGATCCTGAAAGGTGTGGATTTGAAGAAGTTCATACAAAGGCCATTCCCAGAGGAAGCGGCTCCAAAACCCATTGCAAAGAAGTTCAGAATGCCAGACCTTCCAAAATACAACAGGACCTCAGACCCCAATGAGCACGTTACTGCTTACACTTGCGCGGTGAAGGGCAATGACCTAAAGGACGACGAGATCGAGTTCGTCTTACTAAAGAAGTTCGGGGAAACACTCTCGAAGGGGGCCATGATGTGGTATCACAACCTAGAACCTAACTCCATAGACTCATTTGCCATGCTGGTAGATTCCTTCATAAAGGCACATGCCGGTGCCATCAAAATAACAACAAGGAAGTCTGACGTCTTCAAAATCAGGCAGAGGGAAAACGAGATGCTGCAAGAGTTCATATCTCGCTTTCAAATGGAACGAATGGAACTACCACCAGTCTCTCACGACTGGGCAGTACAGGCCTTCACTCAAGGTCTGAATGAGCGAAGCTCGGTGGCTTCGAAGCAACTAAAACAGAACCTGGTCGAATATTCTGTCGTGACCTGACCGGATGTTCACAACCGATATCAATCAAAAATCAGGGTCGAGGATGACCAATTAAGATCCTCCTCGGGCTCGATATACCCAAGCAGGCTTCTGGCGAAGGAGCCAAATCCAAACAAGGAAAGGTACCAGCCATACACCGACGACAAAAAAAATGCCCCGAGGCGTAACATACCCCGCAATGACCGAAAGATGGACCGAGGCCAGAACTCTCGGGTATTCATCAACAGCGCCAGACTCGATAGGAACACGAGGCCAACATAGGCACATCGCTTGTCAGAGTACAACTTCAACGTAGATGTATCGGACATCGTGTTCGCCATCAGTAAAATCAGAGACGCCAGGTGGCCCAGGCCTATGCAATCAGATCCTTCACAAATAAATCATAACTTAGTTTGTGAGTTTCACAACACGCACGGCCACAGGACCGAGGATTGCTACCAGCTCCGAGAAGAAGAAGCCAGACTACTTAATAAAGGTCACCTCCGAGAATTCCTCAGCGATCGGGCCAAAAACTAGTTCCGGGAAAGAGAGGCAGCCAAGAAGAACGAAACGAATGAGCCACAACATGTCATCCACATGATCTTGGGAGGCCTCGATGCCCCACAAGAGCCCATGATAAGAAGAACAAAAATATCTATCACCAGAGAAAAGCGAACTCGGGATTACATACCCGAGGATGCCATCACATTCAGCGACGAGGACATCGAGACCTTGTCGTAGCCCCACAACGACGCACTGGTAATCTCTTTTCTTGTAAATACATTTCAGATTAAATGTGTACTTGTGGATCCAAGAAGCTTGGCCAACATTATCAGGTCGAGGGTAGTAGAGCATCTCAGACTGCTTGACCAAATCATACCTGCCTCTCGAATCCTCAACGGATTCAACATGGCGAGCGAAACAACAAAAGGGGAAATCACCCTTCCAGTCAACGTGGCCGGCACAACCCAAAATGCCAAATTCTATGTCATCGAGGGAGACATGGGGTACAACGCCTTGCTCGGAAGGCCGTGGATACACAGCATGAGAGCAATACTATCCACCCTCCATCAAATGATGAAATTCCCTACAAAGGATGGGATTAAGACCGTCTACGGGGAATAACATACGGCAAAAGAAATGTTCGCGGTACACGATGTGGCCCCAACACCGGTACCTCTACCTTTGAAGGAGCCAAAGGATAAGCAAACAGTTAAATAGCTATAACAAACTACACTCTCGGCTATCCCCGACTAAGCAAAGCGGAGGACCGTACCGCTTCCTCATCACAGGCGACTAAAACATATCAGGGCTCGAAACATCGCTGGCATGTTCTACACTAAGGTATGACCATATCCTCTCTCTTTCAATTATATTTTACGCTGATCTGAGTGTAGGTATCCGCTCGAAACGTCCAAAGCACTCTCCAACTCGAAGGTCGTAGGTTTCAAAAAGCCTGCATTGCACTCTTTTCCTTCGATCAGGTATATATCCAAAAAAGGGTTTTACCGGCAAGGTTTTAATGAGGCAACATCTATATGCTACCTAAGAAAGATCTAACAAGTATTCAAGGTTTCTTTTGCAACCAACCTAAAAAAATAAGGGGTCATCCTCTCGGAAGGTCACCTACTCGAAGAAGCCAAGATACGCCAAACGAGGCTCAATAGGAAAGTAATGTACCCCCAAACGGTCGAGCGAACCATGTCCGCATAGAACAACCAAGCCCGCAGCAGTAAAAACATGTATACTTGTACCAAGTAATCGAAGAATATTTCCCAAAAGCATTTTGCATTTCAAGGAAGCTCGATATTTTTTGCAAAAAAAGGCTCCAAAGCCGAAAAGCGCCCCGAACACTTAGAGACTGGCGTCAATAACTCAAAACAATACGACCCCTGGGTCGGAGCTCCTAACTCGTAAGACCTCGATGAGGCAACAACGAGATCACTAAACAACTCCATAGCCAAAAATGTCCCGAACACTCAGGGACTGGCGTCGAAAACTCAAGGCTACACGACCTCCGGGTCGAAAACTCCAAAATCATAAGCCCTTAATAAGGCAACACCAATTTCACATGTAATGGCTCCTGATCCAAGAAACCCTCGATGACTCGGGGACTGCCGTCAATCGCCATCTCCATCGACTTATCAAAAACCTGAGGCCGTAAGGCCACATGCGGGCAGCCTCGGTCTCGTAAGACCTATATAGGGCAACAACAATATGTTTAAGACCTCAAACAAGGCATGAACCATAATTGTACCAAGTATCCAAAACTATAAGACCTCAAAGGCATGTAAAACTTGTAAGACCTTATTAAAGGCATAAACCCGATCTCAAAGTTTCGGCTATATATCAAACTTGTAAGACGAATAAAAAGGCATACCCTCGATATAGACACCGAAACTACTTCACTCGGGACTTAAAGGCTCCGGCCAAACACAAATGACTCCAGTCACAAGGCTGTACTAGCCAAACTAACGCGACTCGGGGATGCCCGACCATCGCTATAAAATCACAGGCCTTCAATTACTTCGAATATACTTCGGAAAGAACCGGTTAAACAGGCTACCCTTGATATAGGCAAAAGATCTTCGAGATACTTAGCCTCTGAGCCAAACCTCCCGAGTGCTCGATCATCGCTATATAACGACTCATAATCGAGGTTTTTTTATTAAACCGTCGAAGAGTCAGGCAAACACTATTTTAAAAATCCTTATCGAGGGAAAAATAAATCCTACATAAAAGGTCGCATCGATCCAAGGCATAAGAGCCACTGTCGCCAACCCACATATATAAAAGGTCGTATCGACCCAAGGTGTAAGAGCCACTGTCGCTAGCCCACATATATAAAAGGTCACATCAACCCAAGGCATAAGAGCCACTGTCACCAGCCCACATATATAAAAGTTCACATCGACCCAAGGCGTAACAGCTACTGTCGCCAACCCACATAGTGGTACCGACTCAACGCGTAAGAGCCTAAGGGCCAGCTTGCAATTCGAAAACTTGAGGGTCGAATGAGCTTGAGTTGAAACCCGATGCAAAGACTGAGCCCAAAATAGTTGACCTAAATATGCCTAAAATCAAATGCGTAAGAGCCATCGCCGCTAGCTTATACGTAAAGGTCACATCGACCAAGCGCGTAAGAGCCTACGGGCCAGCCCGATGAGCCTCAAGGCCATACCGAGAATCTAAGGATTCCCCTCAACTCAAAAACCAGTTCATCTGGCTAAAATCAAGGAAAAAAGAAATGTAAGAGAAATAAAACCGTGAGGTTTCCTCTTTATACATACATGCAGAAAATACAAGCTCCATTTACAAACGTGCTTTAAAAATGCTACATACAGAATCGGAAAGCAAAATGTACATCCCCCCTTGGTGCTATGGCCCGTCGGCCTCATCTTCGCTATCCTCGACGTCGGATAAAAGTAACCGAGCACCACGCTCGTCCGCCCTCACCCGCGTCAACTCTTCCGAGAGGTCAAATCCCCTAACACAGATCTTCTCGAGGGTTTTCCTCCAAGACTTACACAGAGCATATTCTTTGCTCCTATCTTCACGGACAAGGATTTTTCTCAACTTAACTTCAGCATCGACAATGTCCTTTAAATAGACCGCCACTTTCTGGTCAGCCTTAGTTCGGCTCTTTACAGCTTCAGCTCGGGCATCCACAACCTCAGCCTTTATCCTCAAGAGCTCAGTTTCGAGCTTCATAATCATATCTGTTCGAACCAAGCTGTTATCACGAGCTAAGAAAAGTTGAACCTCAAGGGCGGAAGCTTTAGCCAGAGCACCCTTCTCCGTCGAAGCCTGAGCGTCTGCCGGGGCCTTTAACTCATCATACTTTCACTTGGCTCGGTCAACCTCATCCTGAAGGCGCTCTAAGCCCTCCGCCTTTTTCTACAACTGGAATAAATGAAACATTAGCCTTAGGAGCTAGAAAGAGGAACACACACTCGCTCGAAACAAAAACTACCTGCTCCTTCGAGTAGCTCTCATAATTCGAGCTCCGACTCGCCTCATACTGTAAGTATGCCAACTCGACTTCCCTTTCATCGCAAAGGGGCCTAAGGGATTTCTCCTCATCTAGAGCTTTCCGTAGCCTGGCCTTACGAAAAAGCATCTCAGACTTAAGCTTGTGGAAGGCCTGCAAAAGAAAACTCAATAAGGAAGGGAAGGCGCAAAACTCGAAAGGCCTGTGCCAAGAACTCACCACAGAGTGAAGCCGCTGTGATTCCTCGAAGGTCGAGTGCACATCTGCTAACCTAGCTCCCTCAGCTCCGAAAGAGTCGACCCTGGCCGAGGCACAGTCACTCGGTGCATATGATCCCGTGATTCGAGTATCCCTTGAAGTACCTCCAACGGAAAAAGAATACGACAGCGGAGGATAAACCGCCTCTCCAAAACCAGAAATCACGGGCGCGACAGGCTTAATCATTATTTCCGCTCCGGGCCCCCAGTCCAGGTTCGCCTTACTTCGAGCACCATCGCCCTACAAAGGTATCTCTTGCTTATTGTTATCATTCTTTATCCCAGAAGCTAGCGATCCTCCTTTGCCCTCAAGGGGGATCGGCCTCGCCTCAGAAAGCTCCCCGATGCCTACAATAACAAGGTTAGTACGCGGAAAGAGAAAGTGTTTTTCCAACTAAAAGAAGGGAAGAGAATAGATCGTACATCACATACCGTGGTATTTTGTCTCCTACCTATCCTTAGATAAAGCTCGCCACTTACGCTCGTTGTAAGTTGAGTGGGTCACCAACTTCCAAAATCAATCCGGCAGATCGGGAACCCCGCCCGACATCCACGAAATCGCTGCAGAAAAAGAAAAGAAGGCACATTTACGGAACACCCCTTCGCTATAATTGAAAAGATGCGAAGGAACGAGTGTACCACTTACGTTTATAATTCCATTCCTCAGGGAATGACATAAACTCCACGGGGATAATATCAACAGTTCGTACTCGGACAAATCGGCTCATCCACTCCCGACCTCCTTCTTCTTCATCGTCAACAATGAAATACGTGGTCAACCGGCATCGTAAGGTTAGTAGACCTCGATGATAAAAGGGTCAGTATAGCCTGATAAGATGGCTAAGTGTAAATTCAAGCCCTGCCTACTCTGTAAAGAATCTCACCATCAGCACTATCTGCCAAAATGACGGGTGAATCTGGGCCAAGGTAACCTGATACTTTCAACAAAAGTCAAGCACAACCCTATCAAGGGGGCCCAGTGTGAAAGGATACGTGAACATATTCAAAAAACCCTCGGCACGGTCCGTAATACTCTCATCCAGGGAAGGTACCTGCAGTATTACCTTTTCCCCCCATCCACAGTCTTTCCTCATCGACTCAAGGTGTCCCTCTCCTATCGAAGAAGTAAACTTCAAGGTATGCTCCCATTGGTCCTGAGCATCAGGGCACTTTTCTGACGAAAAGTACCCCATTGAAGCAAAATGCCCCGAGCCAACAAGGTGAGAACCGGAGGCGGAACTCTCTCATCCCTGCTGAACGGATCCTGATGTAGCAGTCATGACTATGGAAAAATTGGAGAACTAGAGTGGGGATTTAGGCCAGAGCGTCAATACTGAAATAATGAAAGGCTTAACTCAAAAAATGGGCAACTTCTCAGAATGGTAGAATCTCCAAAAGGGCGAAAACAACCCTATATATGGAAAAAGCGACGACGATACGCCTCCCTCAGAGGCCGATTAAAATGCTGGCCGAAATCACTTTGGGAAGATGTGCCGGCGGGATCACCTCGGTCACTTTGCAGCTGCGTCATCCATTTGACAAATGTCGTGTGTCCTTTCAGGGTCGGAGACCCCCACAACAAACAAGTCCCGAGATGGTACCCGATCTCGAGGACCTCTACCAAAAAGTAGTTAGGCTCTAGGAAGTCTTTGGCATCATCGTAAGTCCCGAGATGGTACTCGATCTCGAGGACCTTCATCAAAAAGAAGTTAGGCTTCAGAAAGCCATTCACATCATCGCAAGTCCCAAGATGGTACCCGATCTCTAGGACCTCCATCAAAAAGAAGTTAGGCTCCAGAAAGCCATTGGCATCATCAATAGTCCCAAGATGGTACCCGATATCGAGGATCTCTCCAAGAAGCCATCGATGTCATTGCAAGACTCGAGATGGTACCTGGTTTCAAAGGCTCCTCTCAAGGAGAAAATAAGCACTTAAAACTCCAATCATATGGGCTTAGCATCCGGGTACCATCTAAACTCGGGCAGTCCCTCATCCGGGATCTATCTACAATGCCTTAAGGCTATCTACACTAAGTTCAAGACAAGTTTACAAATGGCCCGAGCAAACCCCCACTCTGGGTCTGTTCTCAAAAGCCTAAAGGCAGTCTCCATTCCCGAGCTTCCGAGCGAATTCCCCCTCGAAGATTATCGCAGAGTCTAAAGGCTAAGTCTCGATTTGGGGGTTCAAAGCCATACTCTCATTCAACTCGAAGTCAGGGTCCCGACGACCCGAGTTTATCAGTCCAACCCGGGTTTGGTCCAAGGAACGGAAAATTCCGAGGGGAGCCGTGCTAATAAATCAAAGGTTAGAATAAATACTCACAACTGGGCTTGATATTTGCACCAACCGATGGAGTCATGCACTCAGATTCTACACAAGCATAGATAAAGGGAAAATAGTATACATTAGAGACAAATTAAAGAAGCATTTTTTGTTCACAAACATTCGATTACAAAAGCCCACAAGGGGTCTTTACACATGATTACAAAAGCCCACGAGGGTTCCTTATACAGAAACAAAGAAGCAAAAAGGTAAATATGCAAGAAAAGCCTAGAGTCTAATCTATTCTCGAGGGTTCATCCTCGGTGACAGTATCTTCGAGCGCCATCCCCTCGGGTATGCATCCTCGGCGGCAGTGTCTTCGACCGCCACCACCTCGGGGGTCTCATCTCAATTCTCCAGAATGATATCTCTAAGGGCGAAGATGAAGAAGAGGAAAGTGACGCAGAAGAAGCAGAAAGGGATGAGGAAGTGGCTGGGTGAAAAATCTGGTTAGTATGGGTCTCGCCAGCACCACTATTGCAAAGCCACTTTGTTACAGCCCAAATCCAGAGGGCCACGAGGGGCACCCGATGCCTACTCAACCGAGCGCCATGTACCTTATTTTTCAATAAGACTCGTCACGGCCATGATAGGCCATATATATATATATATATAATTAACAATATTAAAACTTAACTCACATATCTAATTCAAAAATGTTTATGTAGATACATAGGGACCGACAAGACCGTTGACATGTCATACCTAAATCTATACATAGGACACTATCTATAAAACCTCTAAGGGAACATGATCATAATATATAATTTAGGACAAGGTCCCCGACATCTTCACAAAACAAAGTAACATATATAGAACGTGACTCGGCAATACTCCAGGAAGATGTGGAGCTCACCAACCAAAAGATGATATCTGGAGGCAGCCTACAGTGGATGGTCCTCACCTCGCCTATCTACACCTGTGTGACATGAGACACAATGCCCCAGGAAAGGGACGTCAATACGAAGAATGTACCGAGTATGTAAGGCAGAAATGAAACGTAATAATAATAAGATACTATCTCGGGGAGAGCCGTAACAAGTAGAATAAAACCCATTCGTATATATAGATAAAACTACAATATAGTAGTTCTGATTACATCATTCTCGTGGCGTTAACTGCGCAACTGATCAGTGGTAACTGCCCGACCGGCCGTAGCACGGTTGTAAATGCATGACTATCTGACCGGCCGTAGCTCGGTGGTAAATGAATATGCATGACCGCCCAACCGGTGGTAATTAATGATACATAACTGCCCAACCGGTAGTAACTGCTCGGCCGTCCGTAGCACAGTAGTAAATGCATGAAGATGCATGTATCACTATATTATAAATAAGATAAACACACGTAGATACACAGTTAAATAGAACTATCATGACCAGATGAATGAAATTAAACCACTTAAACCTTAATCCATTAACTTGGAATCACCCATGTGAGTCTATTTTTTCATTCGTGGTCCAGTTCAGACTTTCCTCTCTTCCCACCACTCTTTCCATAAGTATAGTAAAGCATTGGCGCAAGCTTAATTAAGTTCACGTGAATGATCATACAAGAAACACTACTTTCCACTACATTTGCCACTTTTTAAAATTTCTTTATTTGTTTTCAATCTTATCCCCCCTTTCCCCAAATCCATTTGATAGATCAATCTTAAAGAAAAAAAAACTTTATTTCATAAGCTCATTTCATCTGGTTTTCTTAATCTTCTTTCTCAAGAAAAGGTCTTAATACGCGAAACTGGACTTCACCCAAGTATGCACAGTAAAGTTCCACACTTTTATTAGCAAAAAGGAAATAAGAGAAAAGCAATGATCATTGGTACGACATCTCTAGAGACACTGCCATTGAGATTAAAATATAAATACAACTCATAAACTTCAGCAAAGTAGAGGAAACTCAGTGAAATCCAATTTATACTAACCACATTAAACTATTGAAACCTTATTCAGCGCAAAAGGAAAATATTACGTTTACGTTTCGTTACTTGCATCATGCCAAAAGAAAGAAGGGATAACCTTAACATACTTGGGGTAGGGAAAACTACGTATAATATTCTTGGCGAATATTGCATCGTACTCTTTTATAACCACAAAGTTTTTGATGGAATTACACTTCTGTTCCTTGAATTATTTTAACGAATCATGCTTTAGCTTGTTGAAATGCTTTGAACGAATTTTTCAAGCTTCTGTTTGTTGAATTAATTGAGCTTTTGTTCTTGAAGGATTCAAACTAAGAAAGGATTTTGGTTCTTTTCTAATGAAATGAAAATGATCAGATTGTATGAGTCTTTTACCCATTAATTCCAAATGTTCCTAGTTAGCCACCTAGGCTTTGAATGACTAAGAGTCATTCTTAATCTTGTGTCCTTGTGCCACGTTTTTTTTGGGGGGGGGGTAAATTAATTTATTAAATTTTTCCACTTATTAGTTAACTGGGTAATGTCCTGTTACCCGGTAATTAATCAATTACCCACATAATTTAAAAATTATCTCAAATTACTTAAAATTCTACTTATTTTTAATATAAGTTATATATATACGTTATATGTTATACTACCGTGGTCATATGGTACTTTTCATGGTACTATTCATAATTATCGGGTATTATCGCTCAACCCGTATTTTATCCTAAATTGGCCACTTTCAACGAAACTCGTTTTCTTTAATTTGTGTACCATTTATCCTTCATGACACTTATTTCTCGCTTGTTATAAATAGCGTAAATACATTAACCTCAAGATAATCTCATCCCCGAGTCTATGTCAATTAACTGAAGACAAAACTTTTAACGTATGAAAACGTGAAAAGTAACATACTTCTTGAGACGTCACACTGGTGTGGGATGCAACAATTAGTAGATAGTACCACCTAACTCCACGGAAAACAAGAGGAGTGAGGCGCCGCACCGGGTAGACGGGGGAGGTGAGCAGCGATGTAGAGTCCGAACACCCCCCTGAGCAGCGGTGTAGAGTCCAAACATTTCCCTGAGTCAGAGAAAATTGGCCTCCCTATCTCCTCGTCTCAAGTCAACGATCACAGCACTAACAACAAAAACAACATCAACGAGTTGATGTGATCTCACTCGATAGGGAAAAGCCCAGGAAAAAGGCCATGGCGTGGCCAATGAGAACGCCGCCATGTATCCTTAAAGCCATGGACCTCAAACATGGTGGGTAACAATGAATGAGGATGGTGAGAAAAAGAGATACAAAGATATTGGAAGACACTTGGATAAAAGGTTTGTTCCAGGAGGCTCCTATTTATAAAAAGGGCGGCAGCGTAACCGACGACACCATTATTGTAGTTAGACCCTAGAGTAATAGAACCATAATGGATTGGTGAACAATATAAACTAAACATATTTTCATGCGTTTCATTCATTTACACATGTACATTGACCCATGACCAGATGGCGTTATATATATATATATATATATTATATTTATATGGGATATGAGAAAAGGTTACGGCGTTATATACGCACCACCACCTAATCAGCTGGTATACGTTGATAATTTTGCCCACAATGGCCAAGATAATATGATGGGATGCCCTCAGAGGATGATGATGTTATGAAACATGTACCTATGCACGACATGGCATCCATATGCATATTCATGATACTATAATTATTTCATGATTACAAAGTTATTCAGACTTATAGGTGGAGTCATTTACTCTATTTTTCCTTCATGTCTGTTATGTACTTATTTATGTGCCTTACATACTTAGTACATTATTCATACTGATGTCCCTTTTTTCCTAGGGACGCTGCGTTTCATGCTCGCCGGTCCCGATAGACAGTTTGAGAGCCCTCCAAGTAGGCTATCAACTCGGCGGAGGATGTTGGTGCGCTCCATTTGTTTCGGAGTTGCTTGTTTGGTTAGTATGAGTTAGATGTGTATTGTTTGGTATGGCAGGACTCTATCCCGACTTTATAAAAATTATGTATTCTTAGAGGCTTGTAGACAGATGTCATGTACGTAAAAGATTGTATGGCCTTGTCGGCCTATGTTCGGTTTTCAAGTGGTTATTTTGGTCTTAGAGGCCCATATGTCTTATGTATAGGTTGGTATCTTATGTTGTATTCTACTTATCCCACGGAATCCTTCCGGCTCAGTTATCTATGAAAGTATGCCATGAAAAGATACGTTATGTTGGTACTCGGTTGAGTAAGGTACCGGGTGACCGTCGCGGCCCAATGGTTTGGGTCGTGACAGAAGTGGTATCAGAGCAGTTCTGTCCTAGGGAGTCTACAAGTTGTGTCTAGTAGAGTCTTGATTATGGGTGTGTTGTGCACCACACTTATAAGCAGAAGGCTACAAGACATTTAGGATTGTCACTCTTTCTTCTTACTCTAGATCGTGTGGTAGAGCTCACTTATAAAAATTCAAAATTTGAAATTCTATTCTATTCGTAATAAGCTGATACCTACATCTGGAAAGAAGGTTGGAAAGAGAGATAGCTGTGGAAGAGCTGAATCAGAGGAATTGGATTTTTGTATGCCTACGATAAGTAAATGTGAGGTCTTTAGCAGATTATATGTGTACTGAAAGGTGTAATCTTCCTGATAAGAAGTCGTAAGACATGAATGACTATCCATCTTAGTGGTGAAGGTCAATGTGAGATTAAGAAGATAAATACAAGTTTTAACAAGCAAAAGAAGCAAGATGAAGAAGGGTACGAGGCGCCCAGTTAATGAAGGATAACAGTGTTTATAATTCAGGTAGATGAGCATAAGCTTTTTGAGTAATATTCAACAGTAACAAAGGTATATACAATTGATCACACCCATTTCAGTTATGCCGTGTGGGTGCTAACAGGTATAGTTAAGAGAAGGACGGGATATCAAGATCCCGCTGGGGTTAGGGTAACCCAAATTGGTAAATGGATTGCTTGTGTTAGTTGACATTGCCAAAGGATATTGCAAATGTGCTAATAGATCTCCTTGTGAGACACCCAAATGGTGTACTCTAGAATATTACAATTAGATGTGAATACTAGCATGATAAAAAAAAATTCAAATGATAGGCGCTGAAAGCCTGGAAGGGATAAATATTACCTTAAGTGTGACTCTCGTCCCTAGTAGAGCGAGGACGTTGAGCAACCCGAAGAGTCGATGTATGTAGCAAGGAGAGCTAAATGCGAAAGAATGGCATGTTGAAGTTTTCACAAGAAAAGGGATATGTAGAAATATTAGCAGAGTAATTAGAAGAGAGATAAGGAAGCATTATGAATAAAATGTGATACATGGATTACAACGGTAGATTAAAAAAATGATAGTATTGCAGAGTCTATAGTCAAGTGAAGGGAAATACGAGAGGTGACAAGCCTTGATAAAACAAGAGAGTATAAGCCATGAAGTCATATCCTTATTTCAAAAAAAATAAAAATAATAAGTTCGTAATTCCAATAAAACTACCAGAAGGAAAAGTTAGACCCTAGAGTAATAGAATCACAATGGATTGGTGAACAATATGAACTAAACATATTTTCATGCATTTCATTCATTTACACATGTACATCGACCCATTCTCAGATGTCGTTATATACGCGTATATATGTATATTATATTTATATGGGATATAAGAAAAGGTTACGGCGTTATATACGCACCACCACCTGATCAGCTAGTATACGTTGATGATTTCGCCCACAGTGGCCAAGATGATATGATGGGATGCCCTCAGAGGTTGATGATGTTGTGAAATATATACCTATGCACGACATGACATTCATATGCATGATACTATAATTATTTCATGATTTACAAAGTTATTCAGACTTACAAGTGGAGTCATTTACTCTATATTTCCTCCATGTCTGTTATGTACTTATTTATATGCCTTACATACTCAGTACATTATTCGTACTGACATCCCTTTTTGCCTGGGGACGCTGCGTTTCATGCCCGCAGGTCCCAATAGATAGGTCGAGAGCCCTCCAAGTAGGTTATCAGCTCGGCGGAAGATGTTGGTGCGCTCCATTTGCTTCGGAGTTGCTTGTTTGGTTAGTATGAGTTAGATGTGTATTGTTTGGTATGGCAGGACTCTATCCTGACCTTTATAAAAATTATGTATTCTTAGAGGCTTGTAGACAGATGTCATGTACGTAAAAGATTGTATGGCCTTATCGGCTTATGTTCGGTTTTCAAGTGGTTATTTTGGTCTTAGAGGCCCATATGTCTTATGTATAGGTTGGTATCTCATGTTGTATTCTACTTATCCCACGGAAGCCTTCCAGATCAGTTATCTATGAAAGTTTAACATGAAAGGATACGTTATGTTAGTACTCGGTTGAGTAAGGTACCGGGTGACCGTCGCGGCCCAATGGTTTGGGTCGTGACTGAAGTGGTATCAGAGCAGTTCTGTCCTAGGGAGTCTACAAGCTGTGTCTAGTAGAGTCTTGTTTATGGGTGTGTTGTGAACCACACTTATAAGCATGAGGCTACAGGGCATTTAGGATTGTCACTCTTTCTTCTTACTATAGATCGTGTGGTAGAGCTCACTTATAAGAATTCAAATTTCGAAATTCTATTCTATTCGTAATAAGATGATACCTACATCTGGAAAGAAGGTTGGAAAGAGAGATAGTTGTGGAAGAGCTGAATCAGAGGAATTGGATTTTTGTATGATGCCTACGATAAGTAAATGTGAGGTCTTTAGCAGATCATAGGTGTACTGAAAGGTGTAAGCTTCCTGATCAGAAGTCTTAAGGCATGAATGACTATCCATCTTTATGGTGAAGGTCAATGAGAGATTAAGAAGATAAATACAAGTTTCAACAAGAAAAAGAAGCAAGATGAAGAAGGGTATGAGGCGCCTAGTTAATGAAGGATAACAGTGTTTGTAATTCAGGTAGAGGAGCATAAGCTTTTTGAGTAATATTCAACAGTAACAGAGGTGTATACAATTGATCACACCCATTTTAGTTATGCCCTGTGGGGGCTAACAGGTATAGTTAAGAGAAGGACGGGATATCAAGATCCAGCTGGGGTTAGGGTAACCCAAATTGGTAAATGGATTGCTTGTGTTAGTTGACATTGCCGAAGGATATTGCAAATGTGCTAATAGATCTTCTTGTGAGACACCCAGATGGTGTACTATAGAATATTACAATTAGATGTGAATAATAGCATGATAAAAGAATTCAGATGATAGGCGCTGAAAGCATTGAAGGGATAAATATTACCTTAAGTGTGACTCTTGTCTCTAGTAGAGCGAGGACGTTGAGCAACCCGAAGAGCCGATAAATGAAGCAAAGAGAGCTAAAAGCGAAAGAAAGTCGTGTTGAAGTTTTCACAAGAAAAGGGATATGCAGAAATATTAGCAGAGTAATTAGAAGAGAGATAAGGAAGCATTATGAATAAAAAGTGATACATGGATTACAACGGTAGATTAAAAAAAATGATAGCATTGCAGAGTCTATAGTCAAGTGAAGGAAAATACGAGAGGTGACAGGGCTTGAGAAAACAAGAGAGTATAGACCATGAAGTCATATTCTTATTTCAAAAAAAATAAATAATAAGTTCATGATTCCAATAAAACTACTAGAAGGAAAAGTTAGACCCTTTTGTAATAGAACCACAATGGATTGGTGAACAATATAAACTAAACATATTTTCATGCATTTCATTCATTTATACATATATTGACCCATGACCAGATGACATTATATACGCGTATATATGTATATTATATTTATATGGGATATGGAAAAAGGTTACGGCGTTATATACGCACCACCAACTGATCAACTGATATACGTTGATGATTTTGCCCACAGTGGCCAAGATGATATGATAGGATGCCCTCAGAGGCTGATGATGTTATGAAACATGTACCTATGCACGACATGACATTCATATGAATATGCATGATATTATAATTATTTCATGATTTACAAAGTTATTTAGACTTACAGGTGGAGTTGTTTACACTATATTTCCTCCATGTCTGTTATGTACTTATTTATGTGCCTTACATACTCAGTACATTATTCGTAGTGACGTCCCTTTTTGCTTGGGGACGCTGCGTTTCATGCCTGCATGTCCCGATAGACAGGTCGAGAGCCCTCCAAGTAGGCTATCAGCTCGGCAGAAGATGTTGGTGCGCTCCATTTGCTTCGGAGTTGCTTGTTTGGTTAATATGAGTTAAATGTGTATTGTTTGGTATGGCGGGACTCTATCCCGACCTTTATAAAAATTATGTATTCTTAGAGGCTTATAGACAAATGTCATTTACGTTAAAGATTGTATGGCCTTGTTGGCCTATGTTCGGTTTTCAAGTGGTTATTTTGGTCTTAGAGGCCCATATGTCTTATGTATAGGTTGGTATCTCATGTTGTATTCTACTTATTCCACAGAAGCCTTCCGGCTCAGTTATCTATGAAAGTATGACATGAAAAGATACATTATGTTGGTACTCGATTGAGTAAGGTACCCGGTGCCCGTCGCGACCCGATGGTTTGGGTCATGACAATTGTCTTCGAAAAACGTACCGGC
The DNA here is from genome assembly GCF_000393655.2 of Nicotiana sylvestris. NCBI lineage: Eukaryota > Viridiplantae > Streptophyta > Magnoliopsida > Solanales > Solanaceae > Nicotiana > Nicotiana sylvestris. The sequence goes on from NC_091065.1 coordinate 53,343,431, forward strand.
ATGCGCATTCAATGCATCCTTGGGAGCTGGATCGGCGGCGACATTATTGCCTTGAAGAAAAAGAAGCAGCAATGCTTTGAATGGTTCTGGAGAGGTGAAATGACGTAACATCTCGGTTATCACGGAGACTTGCGTCATCAGTATAACATTATCGCGGGAAATTCAGAAAGATGGTTATCAAGGTCGTTTCTTATTGTTCTACTCTATGAAACGCGGGGACTATCTGTGTACGGTAAAATCGGAGGGTCCAATTTTCCATCGTTATAACGTCTCGAAGGCACGAAATCACGGTCGAGTTTCATCCATCGAGGGCTATCGACGCCTGACCTCAGGACAGTATGAGACCGACGTGTACGGAAAGAAAGTGGGTAGTTTCCAAGGCGAAGCTAGAGCCGACAAAATTTGTCAGACTAGTCTGAGCCCATATCGTGGCATTAACTAGGTGTCTCATCTCCATATCTTTGTAATAAATTCACTTGTGCTATATTGGGATTCCCCCTCTTATATAAAGGGGATCCTTGTCATTTTGTAAATATCTATTGCTCCATACTAAATATACAAGAACATTCTCTCTTATCTCTAACATATTCTCTTGATTTTATTACTTCATTTATTGCTCGTATTTATTGTATTCTACTAAAAGTTCATCATTTATTGCTTATTATTGGCCATAAAGAGCCGTCTTTGATTTATTTTTTAACTGTTAGTCTCCATCGACCATCTTCGATAGCTCCCAGCAGAGCTTCAGACTCGACCTCGAGGCCCTCGAATAGGCAAGCTCGAAGCCCCGATTGCCTGCGATTCGGTTTGATTAACATCTCGTTTTAAGCTCTTATTTCGTTTCTAAGTCTTTCACATAACATCAATTGCCTAACAACTAACATAAAAATAGATCACATATTTTTAGAATTACTAAATCAAATTTAATTGTTATTACCAATTTTACGGTAAACAGTAGTGACATTCAACCTAAAGTTAAAAGCATTGATCATGTTCTATTTGACGTATTAACAATTGATATTAACTGACTGCTGGTTTTGAGATCATTATCAGTGTAAGGTGGTATATATGCAACCTTCCTTTCTTTCTTTTTTTATATAGGACAATTACCTTGATTTAAATGACTGAATTGAGCTTTTGTTATTCCTCGCCAACACCGATCGATTGCTTACGCTCGTTCTCGCTTTACCTTTTTAGGTACTCATCCTCTACTTGGTTTCCGAGTTTAGGATTGTTAGACAGAGTTGGTCATATTGGTTCCTACATTAGTATAAACCCCATTGAAAAAGAAAAGAAAATACATAATGAAACAATAATACTTCCTCTGCTCTTGCAGCATTTAGTCGGTTAAAAATATGAAAATAAATAAATTTGATAACAATTTAACTTAAATATTTTAATTTACTTTTAATGAATTTTTTTTACAGCTATATAATTGATATGTCATTTTTCAAACCACATGTTTCAAAGTATGTTAGACAGATAAATGTTATAGTAAATATATTTAAAACACAAATTTTAAAAAAATTTCCTTCTTTTTTAAATTCTATTTTCAGTCAAACATATATCCGTGAAGGAAACTGCGATAATCTAAACTCATTAGATAGCGCATAAACCGTAAAACGAGAACTTATTTGTTCGCGTAACGGAAGCGAAAATAACAAACAAACCGCGGCTAAAATCACTGGTCGGTGATGGTTGTCACGTTACAATGGGGAGTTCATCTGAACCTAGTATTTTCAATTTAAATTATAAAGTATAAATTAATATGTAAAAATAAATTTATAATATTGTGAACTTATAAAATTCAAATTTTGGATCGTCAAATTAGGCCACAAAACGAAATCATCAAGTTTCTAGTACTAGACCAGTAAGCATTCTAGCTGGAACAGAGACTCGAGAGCTTCTATGAAAGGCGAGTAAGAAAAAAGTGGTAAAATGTAAATCGGTCCTCCGACGTTGAAGGCCCGGCAATTCACCCCCTCCCCCCTATTTTCCCCTTTTCCCGGTTCCACAGTACAGTCTGCCCCTACTACTACCATTTTTCTTGAATTAAATATACAAACGAAAAAATGTCAAACACAACTTCCTTTTCTCTCTTTCCGCCTATATAACTTCATCGTTCTCATTTTCTTTCCCTCCCCCTTTTCCTCTCTTTCTCCAAGTTAACATCTCTTATTGAACTTCATTTTTCTTAAAGCTAATTTTATTTCTATTCCATGGAGAAAGATTACTTCATGAATGGTGGAATTACTAATCCACCCCTCCAATTCGAACCCACTATGACTAACTGGAATTCCCTACATTCAGGGCAGTCTTCTGATTTTTTCCTTAACCCCAATTGGGATCATGACTCTACACATCAATTTAACCAATTTGACTCCACTTTGAACTCAGTAGTGTCTTCTTCTCATGCTGAACTAATTGGTAAACTAAGCACAGTTTCTAGCTCCTCTCAACCGCCATTCAACAATAATAATATTAATACTAATAATTCATGTTACACTACACCGAAATTACACATGCCCAATTTGGGAAATTCAGTTCCTTTAAATCCTCCATTGCCTGCTGTCTCTACTGATCCTGGTTTTGCCCAAAGAGCTGCTAAGTTTTCTTGTTTTGGTAGCCGTAGTTTTAACGGTAGAACAAGTCCATTGACACAGAGATCTGCTCAACAATTGGAGAATGGAAAATTGCCTAGAGTTTCGAGTAGCCCATCCCTGAAGCAAGCTGGATCCCCTTTGCAAACCAAGAATTCGGGCCAAACAAGGATGGAATTGATGTCTACAAATTTGGGCAGGCCTATCACTAATTCTAATGAGTCTGTTTCTGAGCCAAGTGGAGAAACAGGGCCAAAAACTCCAACTGAATTGAATTCTACTAGAAAAAGAAAAACAGCTTCAAGCGGGAAAACAGAAGAAGCTGCCCCTGCTAATGGAAACATGGTAAGAATTATTATAATCTTGATTTGCTTAATTAATACAATTAGTGGCTAATCAAATTCAAATTTTCATTTTAGGGTGATGATAATGCAAGAACAAAGCGATGTAAACAAGTAGTAGTAGAAGGTAATGAGACAGAAAATGGAACAGTTAACATGGAGGAATCAAAGGGCAATAATGAAGGTGATGAAACTCAAAATCAAAAGCCTCCTGAACCACCAAAGGACTATATTCATGTTAGAGCAAGGAGAGGACAAGCTACTGATAGCCATAGTCTAGCTGAGAGAGTAAGCATTGCAACCAATTCTTCTGAAAAAAGAAAATGTTATATCATGAAATCACTTGTTGTTTCAAAATCCATGTTTTCTTGTGTTAACAATCTATAATAATTGCTTTTTTGTGTTTAATTAGGTACGACGAGAGAAGATTAGTGAAAGAATGAAGCTTTTACAAGATCTTGTACCAGGCTGTAATAAGGTAATTAGTTAAACAAAATTCCTTTTTTATAGCATAATAATAATAATAATAATAAGTCCTGTTCTAACGCAGAGCAAAATTTGTGTCTACTAGGTAACAGGAAAAGCATTAATGCTTGACGAAATTATAAATTATGTACAGTCACTGCAACGACAAGTCGAGGTAAATTTCACAAGTAAAATTGTCTACCAAATTATAAATTTCATGAGCTAAATACATTCTTTTGTAGTTCCTATCCATGAAGTTGGCTTCAGTTAACCCAAGTTTGGATTTTCCAGCAGAGAATCTTCTCCCAAAGGATGTAAGTGTCATAGTAATTCAACGACTTCCTTTTAATTGATATATGGCATTATCTAACATGCTAAAGCAATTTCTTTTTCCAGATATGTCAACCAAATGGCTCTCTGCCCCAACCTGTTTTCCCAGTAAATTACCAACAACCCCGGCAACAACATACTGATATTCCTAATGGGGTACTAAGCCAATGCTCGGCCAACACATTAGATAACTCACTGTTTCGCACTCTGGGAATGCAATTGCCTTCCCTAGATGGACTTGGTGAATATCTTAATCAGGTGATTAGCCATTCAACCATAATTCAAGAACGAACTTATATACGCACAGTATAAAGAATATTATTTAACATTATCACTGTATTTGATCGATTATAACAGCTAACTTGCCTTACTTTTCAGTTACCAATTTCACTTTTCATCGACAACTGCTACCTAATAATGTATCTTTTAGGTGTCAGTGTACTTTTATAATGTCAATATATATAAGTTAACCAAACAATTTTCATCAGTAATTTGGTTGTGACAATTGCTTGATTTATCCAGTTCCCTACAATGTGCGAGGATGACCTGCAAAGCATTGTGCAGATGGGATTTAGCCAAAATCCCAACAAGGATCTGACATTGCAGTCACAAAGTTTTCCTGGTAAGAAAAGAGGCAAGTTTTGGTTTCTTTTCTTTTATGTTTTTCTATTTTTGTCAAAATTTAAGTTGATAATGATGAAATCTTGAACTTTTGATTAATGAGTATGTTTTCTTTCTTTTGATGCAGGGCCTCATCAAACGTCTCACATGAAAATTGAGATGTAGTTGTCCAAATATTAAAAGCCCCCCGCAGGAGATATTAGGCTGCTGTATATAGGAAGTAATTTTTAGTTTAATCTTCTTCAGAAATTACTAATTGACAATATTAGATTTAGTTTTGAGGATGACTTTCCTTAGTCCTCTTAATGTATAATTGATTTGGATGTACTAATTTTTTGCTTTGGTAAGTCATGAGTATTTATTGTATAATCTTAATTAAGATCGAAGAGTCATTTGGGTGCAAAATCTTTAACAGCACCATATTGTAAGATATATTTCTTTGTAAAGCAATGAGAAATTCAGATATTATTATGAGTTTTCATTTTGAGAAACATTGTCCATTAACTCTCATATCAATTGACAAGTTACACTCAAATGTTCTAGAAGATTTGCTTATGGTTGATGTCAAATTATACAACAATTAAAACCACAAAATTTCTGGTAGTTATGATTATTTAGGTATGTTGTAACCAGCTGTATAAGTGGGGCTCCTTAGTTCTCTTTCAAAAGTCTTATATGAATGATTAGTTACAATTGATTTTACTTGAGATGGGAGTCAGCCTTGATTTTTTTGGCACATTTTCTAGGGCAGTAGTATCAAAAAACTTACATTATTGATATATTTTAAACGATTATAGTATATTATTTTCTTTAAGTTACCAAATTAGGTTTACTAGTGATTATTGCATATTTTTCTAGATTAAAAAATTATATAAATATATACCAAGCATACACAAAAGTTAAGCTCGTGTTCTGTAAATTAGCCAGAAACAGAAGCTTCCGTTCATCTATTTTACAGTGGTGCAGAGTACTAACTGAAAAACAAAAAGAAATTAGGAAATTGGGAGTATGCTCTCTTACTTAATTAATATTATATAATTATATTAAGGGGGACATAAAAAGAATCCCAGGTTGGCAATGGGTGAGATTCTGACTAGACCCAATGAATGAGAGGACTTTAATTATCCTTCTTATTCTAAAATATAAATGAACAGGAAAAAGTTAAATGGAGTAGTGGAGTTCAGGTATGAAAAGATACCCTTTAAAAATTAGATTAATCATTTGATGGAAAGAGATTAGGAAAAATCAAGTTTATGGGGTTTAACAAAAGATTTCTGCCTTGCAGCCTTATCTTATTTTAATAAGGAGGGTTAGTTCCATTATTCTCTCTCTCTCGCCCCCCCCCCCCCCTCAAAAAAAAAAAAAAAACCATTTTTTTAATTATCAGAAAGATTCTTTTAATTTGGTCGCTCTCTTGTATCATAAGGGTTAAAAAAACAAATTAATAATTATTATATTTAAGATCTTAGAGGAAACATATTATTTTATGAAAAAGATAAAACGAAAGATCAATCATGCTAGGAAATGCATTTGCAAGTAGAATTTTTAATCTCATCTCTACCAATAATTTGGAACATTTAATCTTTTCGGACTTCGGACACGTATTTCTCCTTACGACTTTAGATTATTGAGATTTTGCTTTCTCTTTTAAGGGTTAAGAGAAAATAATCTCTGCATAAAATTAGATATTAATAGTTGAATGTTTGGTTATGAAATATTACAAAATTTCTATGATAATATTTGTAATATTTTATTGCAAATATAATGTAACGCAACCCTATGTATTAGCAACAGATGTATTAGATTATGTAATGCAAAAACACCGTTAAACTATATATACATAGATTATACTGATTATATATATATATATATATATATATATATATATATATATATTATAAATACACCGACTGTTTTTAGTTTAAATGGTTGGATAGGTGGCTATTTAAATTAAGGAACAATTACACTGTATATCACCCGACCCAGTTCTATAACCATAAAGAGCCCATATTTTGGGATTTTACACGCTGAGGCCCATATGTATATATCTTGAAATAAAAGTTTCAATGTTTAACCCAAACAATCTTTACTCATCTCTTCTAGATTTTCTCCTCTTCTTCTCTCCACTCTAGTGGCCACCTCTCCTAAGTTTGTTGTGGAGTCAAGATTTTGATATCCAAACCAAAATTAGGTTGAGGGAGTTAGAAGCTTTTCAGATCTGAAAATTTATGAAAGAATCGTGCTCAAATTCGAGTGGGTGCTATTGAAATTAATTGATAATAGTCGAAGAAGCTTCAACCTAGAGATTTGGTTCAGTTGGACTACTTTGCAACTCTTTGAGAGCGAATTTGGTGAGGTAAAATTGGGAAAAGAACTGGGTTCTTGATTTTTATTGAAATTTCTTCAAGATTGAAATTCTGGATTGAAAAAACCGAACTGGGTTCTTATTTTTGTTGAAATTTCTTCAAGATTGAAGTTCTAGACAGAGATTTTAAGCCTATTCCAATTTATGAGTTTTTAATAGACATGGGGAAGATGTATTTTGGTAAAAAAATCAAATGGGTGTTGTTGATTAATATCGGTGAAATTATTTGGGTGAAGCTAAAAATATTAAAAAAGCTTTTAGTAACTAGAATCTAGAGTACTGGATTGATTGAGCATGATTAGCATTAGTTTTGAGAATCATACCTTTTGAAAAAGGAAATTGAAGGTGAAATTCAGTTTTCATATACAACATTATACATCATTATACAATATTATACAACATTATACAAAATTATAATAAGTGGATAATATTGTATAATGTTGTATATTAGGTGTGTAAGTAGTGTTATACAACATTACTCTTTCTATTCGCGATTTCTGTTCGACTTTGGTGCAGTGGTGTTTCTCTTTGAAGTAAGTTCCTATTTCACATGTGCGTTAAAGCTAATTTTGCTTTTCTGTGTTGGTGAAATACTAGAATACATTATTATACTTTCCATATACGAGTTTATACTAAGTTATATATTTTTATACATGTACAACATATGTGGACTTAAAACTGAAATTAAATTTTTTCTTACTTTTTCTTGAACAATCGATGTATAAAGTCAATTTTTTTGTTGATTTCTCTGCCAAATTGCGAATTTGTAGCCATTTTTTTCAATTTTATTTTTTATTTCTTTTGTTTCTGCTATTTAGAACTCAAGACAGAAGAAAATTTAAATTTTTTTCAAGTTGTATTATAGTTGGTTGCATTGTTGTAATTGCAATAGGAATGTATATGATCGATTTAAGTTGGTTGTGTGTAAAGAATAAAAAATCACATATAGATTTGTAAAATTATATCCGGACGATGATGTCATATTGTGAAACTTTTATGGGCTACACGGATGAAACTTAAAATGATGGCTAAGCGGATGAAAGCACCTACGCTGACTGTACTTTTATGCAATTATCCCTTAAATTAATTCTTCCTTAAAAACTACTAATATACATTACTTATATGTTAACGTTTCTTACTTACTTATAATTATTTATTAGTACTTAATCACCGCAATAAAAGTTCTGCAGCATAAAGCCAAAGAAACCTAACAGTATTCTCCACATTTACTAATTATAAGGTAACTTTCATGGAGATTTCTGGGCAGGACTTTGATGTCTCTTCTTAAATTTGATTTTAACTTTTCTGGATGGAAAAGGCCAAACAAATGTTAGTGCTTTTCTCCTTTCTTTTTCATTTTTCCGTTTCGCAATCCAAATTCATATGCACGACAATGATGGCCAATCACGAAAAGAATTAATTCATATTATATGACACTACTACTGTTTGAAAAATCAAATTTATATGGTATTAACTAAAACTTATCATATAATTTTCAAATAAATTTAATTATAAAACGCAGTAATTTTTAGTACTTTTTATATTATCTCATTTTTTATTTAAAAATATTAAATAAATATTTGAACTAAGAGAAAATTAGAGATTTTTATGCTCGCACTCTAACGTTTTAATTTTTTGTTTAAATGAAAGGAGTAAAGTGGAAGTAACTGACATGAATGAGGCAGCAGCAATTGTCTGGTTCTTATTTGTCCGGTCTACCAAATTTCACCTATCATTTTTAATAGGCAGTACTATGTTACCTTTGCACGTTCCTTAGCAGACTCTTTTTTGGAAGCCTTTTGAGAAACTGCAGATTCACTCACAGGTTCTGCGTCAATTGCAGCAAAGATGAATATGCAAATAATCCGTCATACATAAAAGTTCAACTTATAATATATAAATATATATATATATATATATATATATATATATATATATATAGATTTTTATCTTATATACATATTGTAATCTTCCAGTAAAATTGATTCGAATAAACGTCTTCCACCTTCTAGTTCCATTCTGTCTGCATTTATGTCATGTCTTCATAGTTCATAGAAGTTAGTGGTTTGAGTTATTTCAGAACTTTTAATTGAGAAGCAGCTAATCTTTGGTAAATTTGTGGGAGGAATTTTTTGCCTGAAATAAAAACTCCTACTCCCACTTCAAGCTAGCCCTAAATTAGCAGTCTTAGCTCTACTGTGCCCATCAACAAAGCATATCACTAATTAACCAAAATATTAAACCTAATTAGGAACACCCCTACTTGCCTATAGGTAAATTTGTGCTTTCATGTGCATATGTACTGAGTTAGAAATGTGATTAAGACATAAAGATGTTTAGCACAGCAGGGAAAAGCTCTTTACTTGCACGTTTCAAATTTTGCACCCATCTGGCAATTGACTTGTTGATAACGCAAAAATGGGTACAGCTATATTGGAGAGCAAATGTCCAAGAAAAGTACAAATTGAAGTGAGTCATGTTCCCTAAAACTAGGGATGTCAATGGTGCGGGACGGGTTGCGAGTTTAATGCAAGTTCAATGCCGGGCAACTTTGAATTTTATCTTTTTTGAAACAAAACAATCATTTCAAATACGGTTAAGGATCAAATATATCCTTGTACTATCGAAAATAGGCCTTATTTATCCCCCGTTTGAGTTTCTTATTAAAAATATCCCCACCGTTATACATTAGTTGCACCTTTATCCCTTAGCCGTTAAAACACCCTCCCAGATTTTTAAGGAGCACGTGGCATCCTATTATTGGACCAGACGACCCGCCCCATTCTTTTAATTAAAACCCGCCCGCCCGATGTTCTTAGACCCATCGTTATATTTGTTCCATTTTCTATCGAGCCTTTCTTTTCCCTCAGAAAGAAATAACCTAGGGTTTCTTATCAGTCGCTATTTTCAGCTCCATTGAAAGGCCTTCTCTCCCATTTCCTTTCTTCTTCGCTTAACATACATTGGGTTGTGAAGATTTTCCACCATAGCAAGTTTTCTCATGTCAGAAAGTAGTTATTTATCAAAGAGGAGGTGCCATTGTGGGGAAATTGCCAATCACTTCACTTCAACGACTCCATTAATCTCGGAAGGAGATTCTTTAAGTGCCCTAAACCTGATGTATGTATTATTTCATTAATTCTGGTTCCATCTGATTTTTTCGATAATTTAAATTTTTCCCTTGTATTATCGGTTCATAATTATAAGTCGTATGCTTTGTGGTTGGTAGATAAGCTTGTGCGGTTATTGGGAATGGCAAGATGATGTGTTACCAGATTGAGCGGTCATTACAATTAACAATATGAATTACAAATAGGATGCCGCTAATGTTAAACTCAACAATATGAAGTCGACGTTGGATGCGATTATTCTTGAAAGGGACAGATTAAAGGAAAGAGTAGATAACTTGAAGGCTTTAAAGAATTCGGAAGCGAACAAAGCCCGTAAATTGGAAGAGAAAGTCCTAAATATGAAGATCGTCATTATGATTTCATGGGCAATATTTATGGGATTTGTTGCTGCAATGCTAATGAAGTGAAGTTGATATATAAAGTGCAGTTTTTCATGTTTTTGTATTGGTACTTAAAGTTGTAAACAATGAAGTGTTTTAGGTCTGATATTGACCCTTAACCGTTAGGTAAATATGTAATTGGTAAGAAAACTGTTTGTCTGAGATTTCAACTCAAAGGAACATTTGAAATAGCCTACTATAATTACAAGACTGTTTATATAGATTTCACAAATGAAGTTGATTACAACCATATATACTTCAGCAATATGTTAACATTGGTTCCTACACTATGAAAGTGCTAAAGTGGACTGCAGATTTCATCAAGATCAATAAACGTCCATTGAATATGAATGTGCTACAAGTTACTGTTAACATTACAAAATGCAGGATCATGAAGATTCTGAATATAGAAATACCGGTGCTAATTGTAAAGTCATGATCCTTAAACTAACAGCAGGAGCAATCAAACAACAGAACTAAAATCTGAAAATTTCATAAAAGCAGTAGTAAACAAATCTGCCCAGTAGCACTACACAAATAGCAAATTTCAGCAGCACTACACAAACACCACTATTAACAAGAAATGCTATTAACAGCAAGAGCAAACAAACAACAGAACTAAAATCTGAAATTTTCATAACAGCAGCAGTAAACAAATATGCCCAGCAGCACTACACAAATAGTTTGATGGATTGTTGGATGCAAAATTATGACCCCCAAAAACTTACAAATACTTGGTCATAATAAGACCTCCAATTTACCATCAAATTGAACAAAAAATAGCAGTTGATTATACTGTCACAATGCAGTAACTACAAGCCCAAAAGACATCCAAGACCACACATCATTTGTTTTTCTTCCTTGGCACCAACTTCTCAATTCTTTGCATACTTTGCATTTCCAATTGTCTTCTAGTAATAGCAGTTTTTCCCTTCCATGTAAGGCTGCCTGGTGAGTAAGGAAGATTTGATGGAACACTTAAAATCATTATGATCACCTTTGAATGCAATTACCCTTGATCTTGAAGGTTGTGATAGTTGTTGTCTCTGTTGAAGCGTTGTTTTTTCTTCTGACACAACCATAGGCCTTATAGCTGGTTCATCTTCTAGTTCTGGATGCTCAAAACAGTAGCACAGCTTGAAGTCTCCCTATAGACACTTGGTGTATGCATGAAAACAAACTCTTGGCCTTGACTTGCTTGACTAGATTGGGGTGTAGTAAAGTTGATTTCTAGTTTCTCTAAAATATCTCTTTTAGCCCTCTTACACTTTCCATAACTGACATTTGTATTAAACACATTTTTGATATCTGCTCTCATCTCTTTAATCTTATACATAGGGTTATCTTGCAGCTTTTTCTTGAAATAAAGTGCAATTGTATGATAATCAACCCTACTATTATCAAATACTTCATCACAAGCATGCTCTGGGTTTAATATCTTTATCCTAACGCCTGGAAGGTTTCCATCCCCAGAAATGAGAATAACAAAAGGGCAACCAGGAACACAATTGTACCTTAATCTTTCTTTATCACCTTTTTCTTGTTTTAAATCCTTTTTGTTTGTCATAGAATATAAGTTAATACATTTTCTTGCTTCAGGTATGTCCTTGAAGCTCATACCCTTATACAATTCCTTGTAATTTTGCAGTCCAACATCAATTTCTCTATTTTTTTGACATGCTATTGTTTGTAATTCCTCAGAATCATACCCTACCTCATCACCCTCACTGTCATTGTCACTCTCACTCTCACACTCAACCTCACTACAATCTGTACCAACTTCAGTTAGTGATGGATGTGAATCAAAATAATGAACAATATTAGGAACATTCACAGATAGTTCACATTCATCTACTGCATAGAAGTTAAGACACTTAAACTCATCAGATATTAAAGATAATAACTGTCTTATCCTGGAATCATCAACTACTTCATAATAGTTACCAGAAGATCCATTTACAATTAGTTATTGAACACTTATATACATCAATTCCCCAATGTACTCATTTACTAGATCAATAAAGGAAATAAGGTCAGAGTCATAACCTTCCCAAGAGTGAACAAGCTTCTTTGAATATAACACATGGGGTTTTCTGATCCAATCCCCACCATGATGGAAGATTATGTCCACCAAAGTCATATTTAATATCCTGAAAAGTTAATAAACAGAAGGTTAAACAATAACGTGCAAGATGACCGTTAAACAAAAAAAATCTAGTCATTTATTAAACAGAAGGTTAAACTGAAACTCAAGACTATTAAACTGTTAACAGATGAACTGAATGATAAATAGAAATTAAGACAAGAATTAAAACAAAAAACTGAAGCTTAAACTGAAACTGAAAATCTATTAAACTGTTAACAAATGAAGACTATTACAGTGTTAAACAATAAAGAAAATCTATAAACTGAAAGCCCTAAAAAATGATTATTAAACAATATAGAAAATGTTATCAAACAATAAATTAATGGACCATAAGGAAAGACAGATATGGGGGCCAGAAATACAAAAAAATACACAACAACAGGACGACATAGAATAAGAAAGTTAAGACCCACTAGCTTTAAAATATTCAGTTGGGGTCATCAACCATACACCGACAAAAAATACCTTAAACCCCAAACTTAAGACCCCACAATCTCAGGTCTGTCACCATTTTTTTCATCAAACAAACAAAAAGGCTTCAGCAGGCCACAAACTATAACAAAATCCAAAAATAAATCTATCTCGAATAAACACAAACGAAAAACCCACCTAGACAACCCATGCAAACAAAATCCACTCATAAAAAACACAGCCAACGGTCAACTATAAATATTTAAGCTCATACTCAAAACCATAACATGATTAAAGAACGAAATCCCTATAGGTGACTAATTCGCGGCAAATTTAACCAAGAAAATACATATAACAGCTTCAACAAACATTTACTTGAAGAAAGCACTTACTTTTGGTTCTTGTTGTTGGAAAAGCACGTGGAACGAATGGATTTGAATGGGGTGTGTTGAACCCTAGGTATCTTTGTGAGGGAGACGAAAGAAATGATTGGGAAATGAAAATGGAAAATGGGGCGGGTTTTTGGAAAATTGATTGAAAATAATGATGGGTCTAAGATAAGTTATTGGGTCGGACGAGTTTTAATTAAAGGAATGGGGCGGGTCGTCTGGTCCAATCAAAGGATTCCACGTGCTCCTTAAGAATTTGGGAGGGTGTTTTTAACGGGTGAGGACAAATGTGCAACTAATGTATAACGGTGGGGATTTTTTTGATAAGAAACTCAAACGGGGGATAAATAAGGCCTATTTTCGATAGTAGAAGGGAAAATCAGACCCTTAACCGTTTCAACAACAATTTCACATTCTTTTTTACTAGCACAGATGCTATTTTGATTTATAAGTAACCAATTTGCATAAGTCTCGACAAATGATATTACTTAAATCAAGATATCGTATTAGTAATAGGAAATGATAGTAACCCATTTATTTTGGAAGATCGGCGTAATACTCTCTCAGTTTTATGTTTATGTGATTCTATTAAACTTTCCATTTTATAAAATAATAAAATGTCAAACTAGTTTGTTTTAAAAAAAATTAAAGAAAAAAGGAAAAAAAACAACAACTTAAGTTGGGCTGGGCGGGGCGGGGTGAGACGGGTTGAAAACTGAAAAAATAACTATGCGGGGGGGGGGGGGTTGAAAACTGAAAAAATAACTATGTGGGGCGGGTTAAAATTTTTGTTGGTTTTGCCAAACCCGCCCCGCACCCGCACCCACTCCGCCCCATTGTTATCCCTACCTAGTACTCCCTCCATTTTAATTTAGACGATATAGTTTAACTTGACACAAAGTTTAAAAAAAATAAGACTTTTGAAGTTCCTATATTTCTTATCTAAGCCCACCTACCACCTTCCTTCCGGAGTAGTAGAACTTCTTTCTAATTTCATTCAAGAAACCGGTTTTGGATCAAGAATCCGACTTTTCTTTTATTGCTTCTTTCACCGGTATGGACCTAAAAGTTTAAGGGGTAAAATCTTTGTGGGGCCATAAAATTTGTGTGGCAATAAAAACTTTTCATTTAGGGTAAAATAAATAAATGAAATATCTAAAATTAAATTGTATTCAAATATATAAATGTATCATTCTTTTTAGAATAAACTAACAAGAAAAGTGTTTCATTTAAATTGGAACATGGAGAGCAATGTTCTTAAAGGGTAAGCGTATTAAAATCAAAAGGTAAACACACAAAAAAAACAAATGGATTCATCTTCTACTATATACGCATAAAAATCAAATTTGACTTTATATGGTCTGTATAAATTTTATGACGAATGAGGACCCCTTCCGCTACCCTAGCTCCGCTATTGTTCAAACCTAGAGGTGAAGCTACTGCTCGTCATAACTCAAAAGGGTATTTTGTTTGATGGTCACAATCATGTGCATAAAATTGATCATGGTCTTATACAGGGAGAAATGTACCCGAAATTTGGAATGAAAATGACAAGTGTAATAAAATAAAAATAATGCAGTAAAATATAAATAAGAAGAGATAGAAAGAAGGGAGAAGTGTTTTCTTCTTTCACTTTGGTGTATTTTTCCATTGCAATTACATGACCTTTTATAGTCATAAAAAGTAAAGATGATGGACATAAAGTAGGAAATTTAATCTTTAAGTTATTCACAACATGGGTATCCAATGTAGCATCCAATGTAGTATCCAATGTACAAACTATTCATAACACTCCCCCTTGGATGTCCATGTAAGATAATATGCCTCATTAAAAACTTACAAAAAATATTGGGATGTACATAGTTATTTATAATATGCATTGCTTGCTGCCTCATTAAAAACCTTACCAGGAAAACCCAGTGGGACAAAACCTTGGTTAAGGAAAAGAGTGCAGCGTGTAGTTACTCCCCCTGATGAAAAATCACTTAATGTCTCGAAGACGACGCATTCCAATCTTATATATCAGCTTTTCAAATATTGAGGTTGGTAACGCCTTAGTGAACAGATCAGCCAAATTATCACTTGAACGAACTTGTTGTACATCTATTTCACCATTCTTCTGAAGATCATGAGTGAAAAAGAATTTCGGTGAAATGTGTTTTGTTCTATCTCCTTTGATATATCCTCCTTTCAATTGAGCTATGCATGCAGCATTGTCTTCATACAATATTGTTGGAATATTCTCTTTCGAAGAAAGACCACATGTTTGCTGAATGTGTTGAGTTATAGATCTTAACCAAACGCATTCTCGACTTGCTTCGTGAATGGCTATTATCTCTGCATGATTTGAAGAAGTAGCAACCATAGTTTGTTTTGTCGAACGCCATGATATGGCTGTACCTCCACTTGTAAATAAATAGCCTGTCTGAGATCGACCTTTGTGTGGATCAGACAAATATCCTGCATCTGCATAACCAATCAATGATGGCTTGGATTCATTTGAATAAAATAAACCCATATCAATGGTCCCTTGGAGGTATCTGAATATATGTTTAATACCATTCCAGTGTCTTTGTGTTGGCGAAGTACTAAATCTTGCCAATAAGCTTACTGAGAAAGCTATATCTGGTCGGGAATTATTGGCAAGATACATTAATGCCCCAATTGCACTAAGATATGGTACTTCGGCACCAAGAAGCTCTTCATCATTTTCATGAGGTCGGAATGGATCTTTCTTTATATCAAGTGATCTCACAACCATCGGGGTACTCAATGGATGTGCTTTATCCATATAGAATCGCTTTAAAATCTTTTCGGTGTATGTTGATTGATGGACAAATATTCCATCTTTCATATACTCAATTTGTAGACCAAGACAAAATTTTGTCTTTCCAAGATCTTTCATTTCAAATTCTTTCTTCAAACAGTCTACTGTTTTTGGAAGCTCCTCAGGAGTTCCAATGATATTTAAATCATCAACATACACAGCGATTATAACAAATTCAGACCCAGACCTTTTTATAAAGACACAAGGACAAATTGGATCATTCTTGTACCCTTCTTTCAACAGGTATTCACTCAAGCGATTGTACCACATACAACCTGATTGTTTCAATCCGTATAAAGATTTCTGAAGCTTTATTGAACAAGTTTCTCAAAAACTTTTATATGCTTCTGGCACTTTAAATCCCTCAGGTACTTTCATAAAAATTTCGTTGTCTAATGATCCATACAAATAGATTGTAACAACATCCATTAGATGCATATCAAGTTTTTCTTGCACTGCCATATTTATGAGATACCTGAAGGTGATAGCATCCACTACAGGAGAATATATTTCCATATAATCAATTCCAGGCCTTTGGGAAAACCCTTGTGCCATAAGTCGCGCTTTATATCTAACGACTTCATTTTTATCATTTCGTTTTCGCACTAAAACCCATTTATACCCTACTGGCTTTATGCCTTCAGGTGTTCGAACTATGGGTCCGAAGACTTCACATTTTCCAAGTGAAGTTAACTCTGCCTGGATAGCGTCTTTCCATTTTGGCCAATCATTTCTCTGTCTACATTCATTGACAGATTTTGGTTCAAGGTCCTCATCTTGTTGCATTATTTCAACAGCAACATTATAAGCAAAAATGTTATCGATAACAATATTATTTCGGTTCCATCTTTTCCCTGTTGAGACATAACTTATTGATATCTATTCATTTTCATTATTTTCAGGTACTTGGACCTCTCCTAAGGTCTTATCATTTGTTACGTCTTGGGGCTCTTCTTGAGCCACTACCTCTGTGTTATGTTCACTTTGATCACTTGCTCCTTTTCTTCTTCGAGAATTTTTATCTTTAGAACCGATTGGTCTACCACGTTTTAAGCATGACTTAGACTCATTTGCTTTAATTAATTGTCCTGCCGGGATATCAACTCGAATTGAAGCATTAGCAGCTGGAATATGTGACTTAGTCACCCTTGGTAGGTTAGTGAATACATCTGGCAATTGATTTGCAATATTTTATAAATGAATAATCTTTTGAACCTCTTGTTCACATTGATTTGTTCGAGGATCTAAATGAGATAGTGATAATGCATTCCAATCTATCTTCTTTTTCAGCTGCTTATTTTCTCCCCCTAATGTTGGATATACTGATTCATCAAAATGGCAATCAGAAAATCTTGCCGTAAATAAATCTCCAGTCATCGGCTCTAGATATTTTATAATAGAAGGAGATTCATATCCAACATATATCCCCAACCTTCTTTGAGGACCCATCTTTGTGCGTTGTGGTGGAGCAATTGGAACATATATCGCACAACCAAAGATCCTAAGATGGGAAATATTTGGCTCCTGACCAAAAGCCAATTGCAATGGGGAGACTTTATGATAACTTGTGGGCCTTATCCGCACAAGTGCTGCTGCGTGCAAAATAGCATGACCCCATACTGAAATGGGAAGTTTTGTTCTCATAAGCATTGGTCTAGCAATTAATTGGAGGCGTTTGATCAATGATTCTGCTAGACCATTTTGTGTATGAACATGAGCAACCGGATGCTCAATTGTTATCCCAGTTGAAATACAATAATCATTAAAGGCTTGGGATGTAAACTCACCAGCATTATCAAGACGAATTGTCTTAATTGCATAATCTGGAAATTGTGCTCTTAGCTTTATTATTTGAGCCAACAATCTCGCAAATGCCATATTGCGAGTTGATAGTAAGCACACATGTGACCATCTTGTAGATGCATCTACCAAAACCATATAATATTTGAATGGTCCACATGGAGGGTGAATGGGCCCACATATATCACCCTGTATACGTTCCAGAAATGCAGGGGATTCCATCCTAACTTTAATAGTTGATGGTCTAATAATTAATTTTCCTTGAGAACACGCAGCACAAGAGAATTCCTTAAATTGAAGAATCTTCTGATTCTTCATTGCATGTCCATGTGAATTCTCAATTATTTTACGCATCATATTAGAACCAGGATGGCCCAACCGGTCATGCCAAATAATAAAATTATCTTGATTAGTAAACTTCTTGTTTACTACGACATGTGTTTCAATCCTGCTAATACTTGTGTAGTATAAGCCGGAGGAAAGAGCAGGTAACATTTCAAGCACATATTTCTTACCAGACATTATTGTAGTAATATAAAGATATTCAATCTTTTCATCATTTGTAGTCTCAATATGATAGCCATTTTGGCGAATATCTTTGAAACTTAATAAGTTTCTTTGAGATTTACTACAATATAGTGCTTCATCAATAGCCAAATTTGTTCCTCCTGGTAGTAATAAATTGGCTCTTCCAGAACCTTCAATTAATCTTGTACTACCGGATATTGTATTAACATTCGCTTCTTTCATTACCAAATAAGAGAAATATCTCTTATCTTTTAAAATAGTGTGTGTTGTAGCACTATCCAGAAGACATATATCATCTTTATTAATCTTGAGTCCAACTGAAGACTGGGGAATTTTCATATTCTTCATAAAAAATAAATAATACATCACAAGAAATATGAAAGACAAGCGGAAAAAAAAATTAAGAAATACATTAGGAATGTAGAAACTAGCAACACATGATGCATTAGGAAAATACACTCAAGAAAAATAAACTAGTTGCAAACATAAAAATAACAACTTTTATAGCTTCATTCTCCAGTAAGATGATTAGTTCTTCAGTCAATATCCTCAAAGAAGTCTCCAACTTCTAAATGAGTAATATTTGTTAGGCCTTCAAAATCATCATCTTTATATGCAAGATGTGCCTTAGAATCATATTTATTTGAGGGACCTGCTTCATCATCATTATTTTGAAAGGTCAAGTGTGCCTCCACATTATTTTCTTTTTTCTTGAGGGAGGCTTGATAAAGTTTGACAAAATGTTCTGGCGTATGACAAATGCGTGCCCAATGACCTCTCATACCACATCGGTGACACATACTAGCTTTACCTTTTGAATGATTAATTTGAGAACCCTTATTGTTCTCCAATTTATTTTCATCGTAATGACGATAATTGTTTCGCCCCCTGCCACGTCCACGTTTATGACCATGTCCACGACCATGGTAATTATTTTGTTTTCTTTCAAACTTATCATATGTTGCTACAACATTCACTTCCGGAAATGGAGCTGACCCGGTGGGACGAGCTTCAAGATTTTTCATTAATAGAGTATTATTCTGCTCAGCCACAAGTAGGCATGTGATTAACTCAGAATATTTCTTAAAACCTTTTTCACGGTATTGTTGTTGTAGCACCACATTTGAAGCGTGAAAAGTAGAAAATATTTTTTCCAATAAGTCCTCATCTGTGATAGTGTCTCCACATAATTTTAATAGAGAACTTACTTTAAAGATAGCAGAATTATACTCACTTACGGTTTTAAAGTCTTGCAACCTTAAATGTATCCACTCATACCGAGCTTTCGGTAATACCGTAAGTTTTAGGTGGTCATATCGATCCTTCAAATTAATCCATAATTCAAGTGGATCTTTTACGGTTAAATATTCAGTTTTTAACCCTTCATGTAGATGATGACGAAGGAAAATCATGGCCTTCGCTTTATCCTGATTTGATGCTTCATTTCCTTGTATAATAGTATTTCCAAGACCTTTAGCGTCAAGGTGAATTTCAGCATCAAGAACCCATGATAAATAGTTCCTTCCGGTGATGTCAAGTGCCACAAATTCAAGTTTTGATAAATTTGACATAGTGAAAACTATCATAAAAGATGAATAAGTTAGAGAAATAATTATAATAATAAACAATTAATGAAAACAAAACGATTAAGGTAAAAGAAATGAAAATAGAGCTATATCATGTTAACAATCTACTATTTCATTTTATTCTTGCCATAAAGTAGAAATTACATACTTGTTTCATTTCACTTTATATTATTGATATATATGTGTTAATAGAATTGAACGTGACTAACATTATTTATATGTTCCAATAAATATAAAGTAATTAAAAAATTATTGCTTGTCAATTCATTTCTCACAGTTCTTCAAAATGCCTTAAAGATATGTTTTGATCCAGGGAGTCCATGACATTAGTGCATAGCTAGTTTGATGACTTTGAGGTCCTCTAAGAGTTGAGCACGGAAGGAAATAGTTATTTAATCACTGCAATGTACTTAAACTATTTAAGATGCCCAAGCGCACAAGTAATCTGCAAACAGTGAGCATATGATATGTACTGCCATAAATAAGATGATTATAATGATACATACCTTAATAAAATATGGCTCAACTTAGCGGGAGTTAAGAATAAAATTAGAGCTTCGTGCTGATAACGTGTAATAAAATAAAAGTAATAGAGTAAAATGTAAATAAGAAGAGATAGAAAGAAGGGAGAAGTGTTTTCT
This sequence comes from Nicotiana sylvestris, assembly GCF_000393655.2. NCBI lineage: Eukaryota > Viridiplantae > Streptophyta > Magnoliopsida > Solanales > Solanaceae > Nicotiana > Nicotiana sylvestris. Next base: position 53,363,992 of record NC_091065.1, read on the forward strand.
TCTTTCACTTTGGTGTATTTTTCCATTACAATTATATGACCTTTTATAGGCATAAAAAGTAAAGATGATGGACATAAAGTAGAAAATTTAATCTTTAAGTTATTCACAACATGGGCATCCAATGTAGTATCCAATGTACAAACTATTCATAACAACAAGGGATATATTGTGAAGTTTTTTACTAAGAAAGAATGCTTAGACACGATTGAGTGGAGGGTGGATACTGACGCAAATTTGATGGCATTTCTGTAGGACATGAGCAACCATAATTCAATTGAAAACAACCATAAATAAGCAATGAAATTCACAGGTTTTCAACGAGAATATTAAGCAAATTCGACAATATAATGTTTGTAAGTTCTTTTTATACATTAGAAAAGATTAAATAAATTTTTATTATCTTTCATAAGCTATATGACTTAAAACTACCAAGAGAATAAACTCCGCTTCCTTAAAACGTATTTTTTCATATCAACAATTTTTTTTCATGGTTATTCATAAGGTTTTTTGTTTTTTTTTGGTATGTAATTATCCAGCGGTCGAAATTCACTGGCTCCCCTAATCCGTATTCGCGCACGTATTAGGGCCAATTAGAGGGGAGAAACACTCCCTATTAGGATTTTCTCCATTCTTAAAGTTTTAGCCAGAATGTAACATCTGATTAAAGATGAAAAAATCTCAATTATCCGCATATGGTTTACTACTTACTAGTAAGGTTGAATGTACAAGAAAGTATACAATTTAGAACATAACAAGCCTAATAGTAGGGTGGGGGTGATTAAAAGTAAGCAAAGGATCATTTGATTTACCAAACAAGTCACAGAGGGCAATGATGCTTGCTGTACAACTGGCAAAGGAATGAGTTCGAGTTTTTGAAGTGCATTATATTAGGAGGGGTTTCGTTTTATATTTCTGATCATTTGATAGGATGCACTTGTCTCTGCAAACATCATTCTTGTTTCTCTTTTCCCAGCTAAAGTGGTTGTTACTTGTTATAGCACATATACTACTCATGTTTGCTTAGAGCCCTAGCCCGTAGCTTGGTCCATTTTATGTAGGACTCGGGTTGCGGCCTCGTTTTCTTCATTGTTAAGGAAAGTAGTTAATTACTATACTAATTAGTTTAACAGTTGAGCAGTTTCTGTTTAAGCTGATGCTTTTTAAGCATCCCCTCCTCTGTCTTAATGCTTATCGGTTATCGCGTAAACAATCTAGTACGAAGTTTGGTAGACATAGTGGAAAATCGATTTTCTATTGAGGGAATATAGGAGTTCTTAGCATGTTTTTTCTCAAACACTACAACAACTACGCCTCAACCCACAGTTTTTCCTTGTCTTGTAATTCATTTTATAGTTCTAGACTGTTCTATTTTTGTAACAGATAAACAAAACTCATCAGAAATATCAATAATATCTCTCTCTTCTCTCTCAATCTATATCAAACCCTAGAACAATTCTGTACAAAATTACTTTGATTTTCATAATTAACATGGTATCAGAGCGAGGGATATCATAGAGTGGGATCTGTTCTACCCTTCGATGTTACCCCCATTCAATTTTGCCAGAGTTGTAATTTTCCGAAACGTTTCGTTAGTTCCGACAATTTTTGTTTAATTTTTATGCGTATTTTCTGTGCAATATTGTTGAGGATAATCATTTTGTGTTTCTTCGGTGATTTGCCGTGAAATTTTGGTACTTTTACAAGTTCTTCATGGATCTAGGGTTTGCTGTTGGTGAAGCTGGTACTTTTACTTCATGACTGTGTTCCTTTGAAGGTCATACCTCTCCAATTGCGACGAGGATAGGTACAACTACTTTTTGCTTCGTTTTTGCATAGTGTCTCTCTGTTGATTGCGATAAACTTGAATTGTTGTTATTGTTTCTTTCGTTCAATCATGACTGTTACATCTACTACTTCGTCTCCGCCTATTGGTGACAACTTAACTCACACTGTTGCTAGTACACATCTTCTCTTGCACCCTGATGATTATGCACAAACTTTCCATCCTTTATATGTCCATCCATCATATTAGTTAGGGTCTTCTCTAGTTACTAATCAATTTGATGGGTCATCCTATGGAAGTTGGCATAGATCTATATTAGTTTCTTTATCTGTTAGGAGCAAACTTGATTTTATCCATGGCACTTATGAAAAGCCACATGACTTCACCAATGGAAACGATGCAATGATCTGGTTGTTGCATGGCTTGCTAATTCTGTCACTAGAGAGATTCACCAGAATGTTGTCTATTCTGAATTTGCAAAGAACATCCGGAGGGAATTATAAGCTCGGTATGGGTAAGCTGATGGGGCTAGGGTCTTTGAATTAAAAAAGGAGTTGGCACGTGTTTCACAGGGTGTACTTGATATAGCCTCTTACTACAACAAGATTAAGCAACTCTGGGATGAGTTGGCTTCAATCACTGTGAACTCCCCAAATAGGTGTACTTCTTGTGGGAATGCTACATCGAATGAAGAACAATGAGTATATCAGTTTCTTATGGGTCTCAATGAAGTCTATGTCCAAGTCAGGAGTAATATTCTCATGATAAAGCCCCTTCCCTCCATGGATAATGTTTACAGTATTCTCTTAAGTGATGAGAAACAAAGACAAGTGTCTGTAACTTCTCAATTCTCTTCAGACTCTGCTTCCTTCCATGCTGGGTTTCCAAATAGTCATACCCTGCCAAGGTAGCTTTTGATTCTCACAAATATGTTGTCACTTGCAAGTATTGCAAGAAACCTAGACATAACATTGAGAAGTGCTTTAAACTTCATGGTTTTCCAAAAATTTCATGTTCACCAAGGGTGGTGGTCCTCGGAAAGCTGCAGCCAATGTACCAGCTGATTCTTCTGGTTCACAATCAGTGCCTTTTGGGTTAGATAGCTCTCCTGCTCAGGCTACCCCTTCTGAACAAACCTTTGGGATTCCTGGCATCACTCAACACCAGTATGTTCAACTGATGCAGCTTCTCCAACATTCTCATCTCAATCCTGATTCCTCTCATTCTCTCATGGCTTCTGCTCACTTTGCTGGTAGAGAAGCCACACATAATGTTTTACTTAAACCCGGTTTGTTTTCACAACTAGAAGTTTTGTTTGGATTATAAATTATGGAGCTTCTGATCATATGGCTTCTTAGAAGTCACTTCTCTTTAATATTCAACCTCTCCCTATTCCCTGTCTTATTTCCTTACCTAATGGTTATAAGGTTAAATTCACCAATTGTGGGCCTTTAAATTTATTTTCTAACTTTACCTTGCACAATGTGCTTTATGTCCCTACTTTCCAATACAACCTCATCTCTATTTACCATTTGATTTCATAGTTTGATGGCATAGCTCAATTCTCTAGCACTTTATGTTATTTACAGGGCCCTTCACTGAAGAAGTCTCTGGTGCTCGGTAGATTGGGCCATGGATACAAACGGGAGATTCCTCCTCCTACTTATTCTTCTTCATGTTTTTCTAGTTCATTAGTTGCTTATCTTGCTAGTTCCATTTCTGATGTTACTGTTTCTGGTAGTGTTAATAAGCCTAAGTCTGATGTTATCCCTTCCACTTTTCCCCATTGTAATTCTGCTCATGCAAATTTGAATAAAATAGATGTGATTTTGTACTTTAGACTTGGGCATGTTTCTTTTTCCAGAATGAAACATATCCATGTTCTTAGTTCTTCTCTTTCTTTCAAGCAATACTTTCCATGTTTTATATACCCCTTAGCTAGACAAACCAGACTCCCTTTCCCTAATAATATCACTAATTCTACTACCTCTTTTCAACTCATTTTCATTAATACCTGGGGGCCTTACCAGTCTCCCACTACTACTGGTGCAAGATACTTCCTTGCCATTGTAGATGACTACTTTAGAGTGATGGTAGGCTAGAATCACGTGTTTTAGTCCTAGTTTGCACTCTAATTACTGTATTTTACTTGTATTTGAGCATAAATATTAGTGTATTGCACTTATTATATGTTTTATGCCTTGAAGGAAGTGATTTCGAGTTGAAAGGGTATTCGAGAGATAAATTGAACAAATTGGGGCTTTGAAGTTTTGAGTAAAAGTCCAAGAGATTAAACCGGGACCGCGTTCAGGGGTCGGGAGCCAAGTCTGGATTTCAAAAAACGAAACAAGCGAAACACTCTAGAAAACCTTCACTGCCATGCCGCATGGGGCGGCGCGATAATGTATTTCTATTGGTTCCCATCAGAACATGCTCTCTGAACTTCTTCACTAGCGCCCCGCATGGAAAGGTGCATGGTGCAGCGTGCTTGTGCAATTTCTTAGAGTATTTGTCCTGTTTTGACATAGAAAAAGTATTTTTGTCTAGGCCCACTCCTACAAGGTATAAATACACCAAAAATATATTTTTGAAGGGAGTTTTGACCTTGGAAGCTTTGGGAGAGCATTGGAGGCTACAAGACACGAGATTCCATCATTTTTCCATTAATTCAATACGAGTGTTTGGAATGTAAAGTTAGATTGATGCTTTTTTATTCTTCAATTATAACTGTGATGACTTCCTCCATGATTATAGAGTAATTTCCCTTAGTGTTTGACGGATATGGCTTTTTGATAAATATTTGTGGATTTTAACTCTAGTCCACGCTTGAATTCGTTTATGGAGTTTTGGATTATTGAAATTGCATTCATCAGTTTATTTAATCAAAAGAGAAATATCTTGGTGATTATCTTTGCATTATTTTGTTTGATTTAATTCATTGATTATCTTAATTAATTAGAAGAGCTTGTTGAATTGTTGATTAAATCAAGATTAGGAGAATATTCGAGAGACGTTTTCCTAAGAACCAATACATTAACACATGCTTGCATATTTCAAAGTGCTTATATTAGTTCATCTCGCAGAGTTAAGATTAAATCGAGAGAGGAGTCTTGATTATACGTTTGAATTAATCATCGAGTGAATTCGTGATAATCATTAGAACATTAGAGTTAATTAAATTAGAACTAAGTCCCAAATAGCTATCTTGCACCTATCATGTCAAACCCTTATCCCTCATATTGATAAGAACCAATCTGCGAATCCCCAATTCTTTGCTGTCAATTATCAATTGCGTTATTTTAGTAGTTAAACGTAGATCATAAACATTTAACTCAAATGTTGATCCTCCTAAATAGCGATTAAACCAAGAATTACTTGAACATTGTTTAAATCAAGTCCCTATGGAGACGATATTATACTATATTATCTTTGATTAGCGAGCATCAATTTCGTTTGTGTTTTGGGCTCATTAAATTTTGGCATCATTGCCGGGATTGGCAATCAATAGTGTTCAAAATAGTTTTTGGTACTAATTCAGGAATTTTTTTTTTTATTTTTATTCTTCATAGTTTTCTTTTTCATGTGACAGCAACGGGTTAAGTTCATGGTGTATAACTCAATATTCTTCAAAAGTATTAATACACTACCAACCAGAGTTTGAAAAACATATGCGACAACTGAGAAAAGAGAAAAAGTTCACCAGAAAGTTCTTGCTGCAACCTTCAACCCAAGAACACATGGTTAGTAACGATGAAGATGAGGTAGATTTAGCTGCAGGGGAGGCATCACAACACATAGAAGAAGCTAAAAGGATAGCAACTGAGGCAATCCATAGAGCTGTTGATGAGATCGTCAACAGTGATGGGGGTCGAAGATTCAATCTGAATCGACCCTTGATTGAAGAGCAGTTCGAGAATACGGTACCCAGGCCTGGTAGAGCATTGGGTGATTATGCCAGACCAGTCTACAATTAGGGAATGTCTAGTGTTAGACCTTCACCAATAGCAATGAACAATTTTGAGTTGAAGCAAGACTTTATTCAAACTATCCAGAACAACTGTATCTTTAGAGGGAAGGTGAATGAAGATCCTAACACTCATTTGATGGATTTTGAGGAAATCATGAACATTTTCTAGTACAACAAAGTGTCAAAAGATGCAATATACTTAAGGGTATTCTCTTTTTCACTAAAGGAGCGAAGCACTGGCTTCGTAGCTTACCAACGGGGTCGATCAGGACATGGGAAGATATGACTAGAACGTTTCTTGAAAAATAATTCTCAGTTGCAAAAAGAGTGAAGTTCAGAAGGGAAATTGACAACTTCTGCCAGACACACACCGAAATAGTTTCGAGGCTTGGGAAAGATTCAAGGAGATAGTGAGGAATTGCCAGCATAATGGGATTGAATTATGGATGCAACTCCAGGACTTTTGGGATGGAATGACACCTCCCTCAAGACGAACTATGAACACTCCAGTTGGAGGTCCTTTAATGAAAAAGACTCCTTATGAGATTATGACAATTCTTGATGAGCTCTCTGAAGATGCTAACCAGTAGCCGGTTGAGAGCAATGATAGAAAAAAATCAATTAGGGTTCATCAAGTAGATTCTAATACAGCAGTGCAAGCCTAACTAGATGCCATGGTCAAAGAGATAAAGAAGTTGACCTTAGCCAAGGTCCAGAGCCAACCAACACCAGTTTGTGATATCTGTGGAATGGTTCATCCAATGCATGAGTGACAGGCCAAAGCTGTAGATGAAGTGGTAAATGTTATGCGAAGCTTTGATAGAGACAACTACCAGAGTGGAAATAATTTCAATCTTATGGGACAGATGCACCCAGGCTTTTCTTGGAATTCACTAAGTGGTAGCTTGAACTCATGGCAGCAAAGTAATCTAGACCCTAGGGACAAGGAGCTCTAGGTTTTCAAAATTAGCAGAGGCAGCAATGTCAGCCTACAGTCTAATCTGTCTAGAATGGAAAATTTGATGAAGGCCTTTATTATTAAGACAAATGAGAGGCTTGACACCCACGGTGCAGCTATCAAAGTACTGGGCACATCTTTTCAAAACCTGGAAAGACAGGTTGGGCAACCGATAAGTGAGGATTTTGACTACTTATTAGCGCCTTTTTACTTTCGTTTTAGTCCAAAAGTATTTAATTGTGTTCCCGAAACTGATGAAATATGCTTAATTGCAGGAATATTGAGACATGAGCCCCCAAGATAAAATCCAACTCAAGAAGGAGTTATATGAACATAAGGACAAAAACAGGTACAGAAGCTCAAAAGTGCGGACCATAGATTATCATCTGTGGCAGCAGATGATGAAGAAACTTCTATCAGAGACATGTGCAAAGTACGGTCCGCACATGAAATGTGCGGCCAAAGAAACTAGGCAAGAGAAAAAGTTCAGAGAACCTGCATCTCAAGTTCAACAGAAGTGCGGACCGCATAATTATTGTGCGGCCGCAGAAGAACAGCTACGCGGCCGCAGTCATATTTTTGCCATCCGCAATAGAGCAAAGTGCGGCCGCAGACACATTTGTGCGGACTGCAGAAAGAGAGAAGTGCGGCTGCAGTTCAGAATTATGCGGCCGCAAGTTTCTAATCCTATCAAGCTGAAGCAAAGTACAAACTACACATGGAATTTTGCCGCCGCAGAACCTCTGAAAGGGAATTTTTGTCTGAAAATTCTAACCCTGTATAAATAGAAGAGTTTCATTTTTTAGGCCAAGTTTAGACATCAACAACTACAGTAGAAGGTTTTCTTTACTCTCTTTAGTAGTTTTTGCTATTTGAGCTTTTTGAATAAGGATTTCATCATTTTAATTATCAATATGGGTTTAATTATCATTTCTTCTTTTATTTCTTCTATCTTAATCATGAGTAGCTAGATTTTCACTAAGGTTGTGACCCAACCATAGAGTGTAATCTTAATGGGTGTTTGATTTATTGCTTGTTTATGGTTGGGTGTTTATTATTTAGTCTTGTTCTCGCTTTTAATTGTAGAATTAATGGTTGCAAACATTAGTTCATGCCTATTTGACTTGGTCTCTACTTGAGAAGGAGAGACTTAGTCTAGGAAAACTTGGCTAATAAGAAATTAGGTAAATCGAGAGATTGATAGTCCCAATTAAAGGGTTGAACCTAGAGATAGTAAAACCCGACTTGAGCTTTGTATTAACAGTTTTGTTTAATATCCATCTGGACTTGAGAAAGCCAAATTGGGCAAAATCACTCTCTAACCAAAAGGTATTGAGTGGGTATTCGAGTGTTGATGTCTATAATACACCCCGACCAATAAAAAAAGTTTTAAAATTTATAACCCGTTAGGCAAACACCTAGTTGAAGGTCATACCCCTAAGTCTTTTATATTATTTGAAAAACAACAACAAAAACAATCTCCTAGTTTCAATTCTTAGTTTGTAATCTTAGATTAAATTAGACCTAAAAACAACCCAAGTTTGTGGAAGTGCAATTTGAGATAATTCAAACTCATACACTATAATATATATCCCTTAGTCCCATTCATAGCTCTCTGTAGAAAATGGACCCCGACTCCTTGTTGGGTATTACTATTGCATCGACCATTTCATAACCTTAAATAAAGGTGTGACTTGGACGAGATCAACAACTAGCTGCTCTATTGTCTGAGAAGGTTCCAAAGACACTCCCTACTAACACTAAAAGAAATTCAAAAGAGATAACAAATGCAGTGTCTTTGAGGAGTGGGCCCGGGTTGGAGGATCCCATAGCAAAGCAAAATGATGAGCTGATTGAAAGACATGTGGAGATTATGGAAGAGCAGAAAAATGATAACATTCAAAAAGGTGCCAGCGTGGTAGATGATGGTTTGAAGAAGAAGGGGAAAACTAGATCTCAGACAAAGAAGAATATGATAATGCAACAAATAATGAGACTGAAGAGAGAAAATACATGCCAGCTCTACCGTTCCCTCAGAAGCAAAGAAGAGAGAAGTTGGAAAAACAATTCGAGCGCTTTCTAGAATTGCTCAAGCAGGTGCATGTAAATATACCTTTCATAGAGGTGCTCTCTCAGATGTCAGCTTATGCTAAATTCATGAAGGAGATATTGTCCAAGAAGCAAAAAGCGGAAGAGACATCAGTTGTCATGCTAACAGAGCATTGTAGTGCCATCTTGCAAAATAAGCTCTCTCACAAATGTGGAGATCCAAAGAGTTTTACTATACCTTGCTCTTTAGGAAGTACTAAATTTAAAAAATCTTTGTGCAATTCAGGTGCTTCTATTAATCTTATGTCGTTGTCAATTTTCAGGAAATTAGAGGGAGAGATTGGAGAAATCAGGTTGATACCTATATCCTTGCAGCTGGCGGATCAGATCACAATCATACCTAAAAGAATAGTGGAAGATGTGCTGGTTTGGGGAGACAAATTTGTGTTCCCTGTGGACTTCATTGTGGTGAACATGGAGGAAAATAGGGAGGTCCCTTTGATTTTAGGAAGACCATTCTTGGCTATAGGAAAAACAATTCTAGATATCCAAGAAAGGCAGCTCATGCTCAGAGTGGGGGATAAAAAGCTGATTTTCAAAATGAAAGGAGAAAGGAGAGCCCTGAAGGAGCAACTTGGAGAGAGTCAAGCGAATAAGCGTGGGGTGTACCCAAAGAAGGCAGAAAAGAAGCTTTCTGCGCGGATGTGTACATCGGGTCGGGTGTGCAAAAGAGATGCCGACTTCGATTCAGATCCCGACTAGATGAATAGGGAAGTTTCCTTTACTTCTTACTTTTTATTTATGTATCATGGGGACATGACACAATTGAAAGTGTCGGTTAGGGAATGTATATATGTATATGTGTGTTTGTAGTCGTTTCTTTTGATTTTTTTGAGATTTTTTCTTTGACTTTTCTCGACGATGAATTTCCTCGACTGTCTTCTTGACGGATTAAAGTTGAAAATAATATTTTGTTTTTCTTAGGTAGTGTAATAATTCCCCCGTAGTTTTTCTTTGTGCCACAATTTTTTTCCAAGGATTTTTGTTGAACAGGGTGTAGTTAGTTTTTTCTTTTAGTAGGAGTAGTGAAGTCTTGTGCTATGTATTAAAAAGGAGATGGCTTCTCCTGACTTTATTGTGCCTTGAGAGCAGTGAGTGCCTTAGAGTGATGCCTAGGCTCATTTCTTGACTCATAAATAAGTGCCTTAATTTGTGTGATTATAACTTTGCTTAACTGCTTTGACTAAAGAGTCAAGATAGATCCGATCCTGAGTGAGTTATGTGCCAATGTGTCTGAGGTTTGTGATAGTTTGGGCATGTCGATTGATGTCTAGAACTTGCCTCATGTGTTTAAAAACGAAATAGTATCCTTGTTTAGTCTAGGAAGTGATATAGGTATTTCTTTGTTGAGCTACGCATATGCTTATGCCCACCTAATGAATATGTATCTTAGTTAGCCTCGTTGAGCCTATAATCCTATTTCTTTGGCAATCACACTAAAAGCTTGACCCCTTTGTTTGAACTTTCTGTCTATTTGAACCTTTTACCTCTCTTGAGCACTTGATGTTGTTATGAGCTTGTAAAAGCTAAGTAAGGTATGGTCGGGTTTTGAGTGGAACTATAGAAAAAGGAGAAAGGTGCATTGTTTGAAAAATTATGAGAGCCACTTATAGAGAATTTGAAAAAAAAAAGAGTTTGATTGAGAAAAAAAGAGAAAAAAAATCAGAACTTATAAAACAAAACAAATGGATTACATGCTAGTGGTAGTTCTCATCTTGTTTGTGCTTAAAGATATTGGGAGCTTGATGCTATTATGAATGAAGGTTGGGATTTGGTTGAACATAAGTGTGAGGCTTGAATTGTTAATATATATGTATTAAAGTGTTCCGGGAGGTGGAGTCACTATATCCAAATATATCCTACTCGTCCCGCAGTCTATATTACAACTAAAATAAAGTCCTACTTGATCTTTTGCTGAATGAGCTTAATTAGTAGAGTATAACACTACAAGCAAGCCTATGGTACGTCTTCTGTGGCATATGAATTTTATTTCTGAGAGCGAGTTAAGTCTTTCTATCTTGAGTTCCTATTTGCTCTTGAATTATCGTGTGTAGAACTACGCTCTATTGTTTGTGTGAGGGCACATGATTTGCGAAGGTAAGATGAATTCTTTGACTTCTGTGTTAGAGTAAGTGAGCATGTTGTTAAACTCTTGGTGCTTTTGAGTCGAGTCTTGAGGTTAGTATGTTATGATAGGGTGCTTAGTCTATTTTAAATATTCTTGGCATGATGCGTTAGGGAAGTTGTCTGTTAGGAAAGTCGTCTATATGTGAAGTGCAGTTTGATTTCTCAAGGAAGAGCAATGATCTAATGTGAGGTGTTGATGGTAGGATAGAATCGCGTGTTTTAGTCCTAGTTTGCACTCTAATTACTGCATTTTACTTGTGTTTGAGCGTAAATGTTAGTGTATTGCACTTATTATGTATTTTATGCCTTGCAGGAAGTGATTTCGTGTTAAAAAGATATTCGAGAGCTATATTGAACAAGTTGGAGCTTTAAAGTCTGAGTAAAAGCCCAAAAGATTAAACTGGGATCGCGTTCGGGGGGGTCGGGAGCCAAGTCTAGATGTCAAAATGCGAAACAAACGAAACACTCTAGAAAACCTTCACTGCTGCGCCGCATAGGGCGGCGCGACAGTGTATTTCTGCTGCTGCCCATCAGAACATTCTCTCTAAATTTCTCCATTTGTGCCTCGCATGGGGCAGCTCATGGCGCGGCGCACACTACAAGAACTTTGATTTTTAACGACATTTCTTAACGAAAGAACATAAATCCGGTCGTTATAAGCATATTTATAGCAACCAATTTTTTTTCCAGTCGTTAAAACTAATTTTTAGCTCAATATTAACGAGGGAATAATATTCGGCCGTGAAATATAACACAACCAGTCATTATATAATTATTAATTAAGAAAAGGCGCTAACTTTTCCCCTCATTTTTCCCACATCTCCGCCAAGTCTCTCCCCCCCCCAGAAAAAGGAAAAAGCCCTAAGACGTCGACAATTCTCTATACAGTTCGTATAAACCTAAAAAGCCTAAAACGTCGACTTCTCTAATAGTTCCATCATAAACCTCAGTTTTGAACGAATTAGCGGACAAATAATTAGAGAAATTGCTCTACTCCTAAAATTCAGCAATTAGCGAATGAAGCTGCTCGTCACCTCCATTGACAACAACTGCTTAACTTCGAGTTTCTTCTCATCAAGGTAAGGTTCAAAATTTTACCCTTTTCTATGTGAACTGAGTGATAATTTCGCTAGAAAAGGCATCTGAACTAGGAGCAGGGATGAGAGAGGCCAGAGCATAGATTGTGATTTGACTCCCCATCTGTTAAGCGATATCTGTTTTTAACGAGCAACTACTATATCTCCTGCCACGATTAAATCATCTTCTCTAACAGTGTATTCTGAATGTCAATTTCGTGTTATCAGTTTCACTGAATGCCAAGTATAACTGTCGAAATATCGGTCCTCCTAAAATTAAAGTTGATAAGTTTTAGCGGTTGCGATTACACTTGTATGTATATGGATGTTGGTGTTCCCTTTGGTGAAAGAATGACACAAAATACAGAAATTATTTTTATTTATATATTTATTGGACAATAAGATAAATCAATGTGTTAAACCAAAATGGACGGGAAAATGGGAGAAATGTTGTGTTTCAACTAGAAGTAATCTTGAGAAGAGGGTGGATGCACTGTCCTCTTTTGGTCCTTTCCTCCATTATAACTTATCTAATTATACAGCAACCTTAAGGAATCCTCATAAGCTTATTATATAACAACTATGATGGAAATGACACTAGTAGAAAACTTTGTGATGAGTGACCAAAGAAGCATCGATGCACTGATTTTAGCTACTATGCATTGTACCAAAATGTCATACTCATTCGGGATTGATTTAGAAGGGGTGAGGAGGTATATGAGAAGACAAAAAAGGAGAAAAGATTAGGAGAATGCGTAAAGCTGAATGTCGTATGATGGAGTCTTTTATAGGCATATTTTACAATGTGTATATTACATTTATCCAATGTGAGACACTAGTATGTGCACTGTTACTTCTGTACATATTTAACTCGGTCTAAGTCTAGCTATCTTCCCCCTCAAGGGGTGTGTGTGTATATGTCGTATATACCAAAGTTTGTTTCAACCTACATATATAGTTCATAGATTAGCAAGGAACTTAGTACGTACGCAAGTTAGTCCTCTGACTTTGCTGACTTGGTGATTGTGTCTCTATGATAAAACGACTGTCACTTCTATATGCTTGGTTCTCTTGAAAAATACTGGATTAGATGCAATACGAATTGCAGTTTGATTATTGTTCATAGTTGTCTGATTAATCTGCACAAACTTCAATTCTCGGAATAGGTATTTCATCCATATGAGTTCATCAGGTTAATCGTACTGGCCCTATATTTGCTTTGACTTGCAACCACATATTGTATTATGCTCTTTCAGGATGGATGGGCTAGGGAGTAAATACACACAACTTGCAAAGCTAGTGTTTGATTAGCCTTCATCACCATCTTTAAGATCAATAAATTGAATCATTTAATAGGTTAGTAGATTGAAAATCCTATTTTACTCTGTAATGTATGAGATCGATTTACCACTGTCCAATCTCGTCCTTTGAGTTGTTGCATAGCTGGAGAAACTGATTCTATGGTGTCTGTCGCCTGCTTCTCACACTTATCATCTCTAAACCCATCAGTAACATCTAAGTATCAAGCTACTGTTATAGGAGTTTGTCCAGATTTGCCTGGAGTGTGAAGCACCTAAACAGATGTTTTATCCACATAAATCTGCGCTCGTTCAAAATTTGATAGCTGCACGGTTTTATTAAGTTTTTCCTTACCCCAGTTGCTTCATTATCTCAACAAACTTGAGTACATCCTCGATCTGAAACACGATCAACAATAGGGTCTTTTAGAAATCTGCTTTTCCCCCTCGCAAACCTGAGACACCCTATTCACAGTTGTAGCTTTAGAACATACTGGTTTTTCGAATAATTCAACAGGCACAACAGCTGGTTGATCATATACATGCACCAACTGTTGATATGGGCAACAGAGGGCCATCACCAATGGTTCCTTCACTAATTGTTGGGTTTCTTAGTCTGCTCATTTTATGTCCAACAATTACTAGCATAGGTGGAGGTGCCACCATTGTTCTTCTAACCTTGTTATTTCCTATCTCCTTGACACTTGTTGTATACTTGCTATCAATATTTATTCCTATACAAAGTATATCATCTGCTACCTATTGGGAAGGCAGTATTGGTTCTGTTATATATGGTGGTGAAGGTTTGTTTGGGGCAGGGACCATGCTCCTAGTTATTCTCTTCTTCTTTTTGGACAATCTGATGGGATAAGTTCTCTTTTTGCTTTTAATTTTTTATAGGCCAAATACATAAGCAAGCCCTTAAACTTGGCTCTAATTTCCATTTAGACACTTTAACTAGGGTCTGTACCTATTTAGCACTCCAATCCTAACAAAATTGTGCCAATTAAATACAATAGGCTGACATGGCAAAAGGAGTGCATTTCACATCTCTTGCGCGCGTGAATTGATCCAAAAACATATCTTTATTTTCCTAAATATCACTTTTTAAAACCATATCACCATCACTAAGCCACCTCAACCATCACCGGAAAAAACACACATCACCTCATCTGCGCCATTGCAGACAACTACTGCCAGCTAGCAAAGTAACATTCAACTTGTTTGGTTTAGTTCTAACAACCTTTCCGCAAATTGAAGACCCCTCATTTCATCGTCAGCGATGAACCTTTATCCATTCACCACCATCTTTAACCAGCTTTTTACACCGGCAGACCACTCAACCCCAAAACGACAAATTCAACCAGCTTTTTACACCGGCGTCCAAGTCAACTCTGTCAAGTGGAACCACACCAGTTATTTCTCATCCTATGAAATATTTATTCTTTACATTAATTTCAAGTATTTACAGTAGTTTTAGAGGCCTTACAGTGAATTCGTAATTCCTCGTCGTGGTATTTACAGATATTATTTAGTATTACTATCATCATCTCACAACCAATAAAATTTCTTTTTTAAATACTGAAGATTAAAAAACACCATCCATCAACGGCGCCCACTTTATTCTCCATTCTTGGCTATCCAAACACTCCAGAATAGCGGCCCTTATACTCTCTATATTGTGACATCGGGATTATTGAATTAAATACAACAAGAATTTAACGATTCCATTACCGCACATGACCTTAATTTTGTACCAAATGGAGATCGAAGATAAGTACCAGGTGATGAATAGTGATTAGGTGAAGAAAAGGGTTCTGTGATGTGAAATAAATTTTAGAAGACAAAAAGAAAGTAGGTAAAGCTGTAGGTTTTGGACAGAGATTTAGAAGAAAACAGGGGAAAGATGAAATGAAGAAGAGGAGGCAAGAAGAAAAAGCAAATGCAGAAGAGTAAAAGGAAAGTAACAAAGAAGATAGATGAACGGCGGGGAAGGGTATCCAATGTGGAGAGAGCTTTGTTTTTAACTTCCACGTGGCTATCATTTATTTGTCTGATTTGCCACATCCGAAGCAATTGTTGTCACGCGCCTAGCTTATTTTATACATATTGTCTGAGGTGCTTAATAGGCACAATTTTGTTAGGGTTGGAGGGTTCAATAGGTACATGTCTTAGTTAGAGTGTCTAAATGGAAATTAGAGTCAAGTTTAAGGCCCTGCATAAGTATTTGGCCTTTTTATAATTAGTAAGATGATAAAATTATCACTTTTGTTAGAGATGGAATAAACAGAGCGTATAGCAGATTCTTTAGACAAACAGAGAAAAATGTACACTCGTGACACTTCCTTAATGTTTTGGAATCTCAGTAAGAAATTCCAAAACCTTTGTACCATCTGTTGCCTTAGGATCCTTCAAAGCAGTAATAGTTTCAGGAGATGATTGAGCTCGATTCCCATTAGGAGTTGGAGCATCAAGTACCTGCCCGACTCTTTTCTCCTTCCGATCTGTTGAGAGTTGCATCTTAGATTGTTCAAGTTCCTTAGTGATCAATTGTCCAGCTGCATTAGCGTATTGCTCAGTATCAATAATTATAGCAGTCCTTTCGATCAACCACATGTGCTTTTGCATTCTTCAAAACCTGAGAACCCCTTAGAGCTGGGGCAAGGACTTCACCTGCTAAATATTTGGGGGCTAGGGCAAGGACTTCAGCTGCTAAACCTTAGAGCCGCCCTAGCAATGGATTTGAAGATTGCCTCATCAGCGAAGAAAGAGGTGAATCTCAGAGCCGCGTAAAGTTGCAATTTTGTTGATTATACAGTTTACAAAATTAACTTGTTTAATACTTGCCCTCGTTTAAATTAGTTTTTATGTACCCACTTTTGTAGGAGTTAAGTACAATTAGCTGGTTAAACGATTTATAAATATGTTCATATTTCTGAGCTAGTTTTACATTTTTTTTTGTAGAACTAGACAGTAATTTGGCTTTCCAATAGTGCAAATTCAAAATTTATGTACAATAGATAATTTCTAACAATTATCTTCCGGAGGAACGATGATATGTAATTTCTCATGTTTAATTGTTATAAAAGGTTCTAGTCGAAATTGTCAAGTTAGCTCAAAAGCGACAGATGAAAGGAAGTAGCGGAGGGTGGAAAGATTTTTTGAGATCATATGACTAGAAGTTAGGGGTTAGCTTGAGTGACCCGTCCAAGAGATCCGTTGATGATCTGCTTGCGTTTTTGAAGACGTTTAGTCAAGAGTATGACATAAAGGTGGTTAATATCGATTACCTCTTGGTTTCATTCGGTTAATTACCGTAAAATAATGCTGCTACAACTAATGCCATAATGTCCCTTTTGTGCAGCTTTTTAAAAAGGTGTTTCAATGTTATTCCAATCGAGATGCTGTAGAGAAGCTTCAGAAAAAGTCCCCGGATAGTGAATCCGCGAAACATGTGAAGAGTATATTTTGGCTTTCTGGTATTATTACGAATCATAAATGCGACATTAGGGTGGTTTTGTTGTAAGATAGTTGGGAAAAATCTACTTAAGTGGGTTGAGAGTAGCTAATTCATCTCCAGTCGCTGCTAATAGGTCTTATAACTTGTTCTGTTAGAATTTAACTGCGGCTATAACTTGTTCTGTTAGAATTTTACTGCGGCTATAACTTGTTAATATATAGTTGATATTTGAGAGTGACAACCTGGTGATCCGTGGTTTGAATACCAGCTACAACACATGCTATGATGAGTGATTTTCTCTAACCTTGGTGGGCGGAGTTACCATTGCCAACATATGCTTGTGGGCAAGACATGCTGCTCGGTGGATTATAGTCAAGTTGCTCGCAAGCTAGCAGGGCATGGTGATAGAAAAAATGAAAAATAAAAATAAAAATTGGAATTAGTATTCAGAATTATTGATAGCAAAATAGTTGCATGCTCTCCAATTTTGATAAACCACCCCCCCCCCCCCACACACACACACACACACTTTTTTTCCCAACAACTTTTGTGCTTAATAAATTGATATTGTGGCAATGCAGGGACTGATTCATTTAACTTTTGAGCACCCTCAATATCCGATAGATTACTCATTCCATCACACGAGGAGGTTAGACTCAATGAATTTGTGAATCCAAACAAACCAATTGCAGATTACAGAACTGAGATTACTGGAATAACCGCTGGAGATTTAGATGGAGTTTCTTGTTCATTGGCCGATGTACAAATGTCCATGAAGAAGCTATTATCACATGGAACCATATTGATTGGCCACAGTTTACACAATGACCTTCGAGGTAAGCTACATATTGCATCATAAGTGATGGTCTTTAATTAA
Organism: Nicotiana sylvestris; assembly: GCF_000393655.2. NCBI lineage: Eukaryota > Viridiplantae > Streptophyta > Magnoliopsida > Solanales > Solanaceae > Nicotiana > Nicotiana sylvestris. Next base: position 53,381,647 of record NC_091065.1, read on the forward strand.
CATTCAAATCTTTGGTGCACATCTACTGGTAAATGGAAATGACACGGCTTCTATGATCACGTGTCTCTTTTTAATATCTCTAGGCTTTAATGTTATTTTTACTCCCTTTTCTCTTTTCTTTCCCTGTCCTTAGAGTATTATGCCGTGCTTTTCCTCAGTTATGCCCTTCGTTTTTTTTTTTGATAAAGCTCTGTTATGTTGTTCTTAATAGCTTTGAAGATAGATCATGCAAGAGTGATTGACACTTCTTATGTCTTCAAATATCGAGATCAGCCTTCTAATAGAAGACCTTCTTTATGTAATTTGTGTAAGGTAACCTGTGCTTTTTTAATCTTAGTATTTCTTTCCCATGCTACGATATATCCACGCTGTTGAATTGTTGGCCATATCAACCCTTACTTTGGATTTCTATTTTATTTGGGAATTTTTAAGTGCAGGCATTTTTTCAAATGCTTTTATCTGAACACTCCAAATAACTCTATTCGTTTTGTGTTTAGTAAAATAGTTGTGCTGCTTTTTTTTTAGCAGTCTTTATGGTTTGTCTCCCTATTCTTCTTTTTCCAACTGTGGTTCCTTTTATAAACTGAAGATTAACAATTATTTAACTATTTATCACAAGCTCTGCTTGGTGAATGCTATTGCTTACTTACAATAGTTTCCAAATAGTCTGTGTTAGGTTTTGAACTTCGAAAGAAGGACTCTCTACATAATTGTCTGGATGATGCATGTACTGCGATGAAACTTGTTCTTGCCAAGATTGAATGTGGAGTTGATTGTATCATACCGTTAGTTCGTGAGGAGGTAATATCATAAAGCCTTTTATTTTAAATTTCATTTTCTTTCTTGTGTCCTGATTATAAGATGGTCATCTACTCCTTTGAATTTAGGTGCAAGAGCCCAAGGTGGCAAAGCTGCTTGTCCACAGAATACCAGTGGTTGTTCATAGCGAAGAGTTACACAAAGTTATTCCTGGAGACATTACCATAGAAGTTAAGGTTAGGAGAATCTCATGCTTTTTTCTCTCTCATGTCATATAAATAATAAATGACATCTTTATGCAGTTTGCACTACTTTATGCTGATTAGTTTATAAAAGCACATGTCGACGTTCAGTCGTTGAAGAATCACATTGTTGTTTGTTTGCGTTTTTTTAATGGTCTATGCTATAGTCATTCCTCATATTACATGGATCCTTCAATTGCCTTAATGTACTCGTGTCAAACTGGTGTGACATTGGGCATAGGTGCTTTGCTAATTCTTCAAAAAAAACACTAATATTTGCCAGAAGCTACACGTGCCATGCCAATCGAGGGTCTATCGGAAACAGCTAGTACACACTACCCTCCCCAGACCCCACTTGTGGGATTATACTGGATCATCGTTGTTGTAAAACTTGAGAACCCCTAACTATAGTAGCGTCAACAGGACCTATAGCAACACTGGAACCAGCTGTTATAGGCAGTAGCTTACAAACATCAGATCCTTTAGCTACAACATTTGATTCTTGCCCCTCATTAGCCACAATAGAAGCTTTAAAACCTGTTGCATCCCTGCGACTGCCACCTCCCCATTACCATCCAACTTATGATTAGTTTGTAACGCTGAGTTCACAGCCTTGTAAAGCCTCACCAAGGCTATAGTAGCACGAACATCACTTGTAGGTTTAGATTGACCATTCACCACCTTTGAAACATCACCTACAGGATTAATTGGACCACTATTAGCTAGTTCTTTTCCAGTTTTTGTGACCTGCTGCTGCCCAGATGCATTCTTAGCAACAACTGCTGTATTTTGCATCTTATTAACATTAAATCCTTGATGAACTACAATGGACTTGTTCCCATTATTATTAGCATCATACAAACATGTTCCCTCAACCACCTGCTACCGTTATTTATCATCCAACAATTGCCTCAGATCACCTTGAAACTTCTCCACCAAAATTTGATCTTCACAATTCTCGTCTGCCCTATACCTTACACTGTCTCAAGTCCTTGACAAAATCAAATGACATGTATTGTAACCATGCCCTTGACACCTACAACAAGTACAATATAACGGCAATTGTCATCACAAGGACATTGGATCACATTTAGTGATATTTTTGCCAAAAAAAAGTATTTATCCTTAATATAAATACTTAAGGAGACTCCTTACCAAAAAAGAATTATTTTTGCAGACTAAGGATCGTTGGATCACATTCAGTACATTCAGTGATATTCCTATGTTGATGTCATATCCTTGATATAATGTAAGGCCTTTAATTGTTTTGTTTTATCCAATTTAAACTCTAATCCCATTGAATTGAATTCTTGACATAAATATAGCATTACGTAGTACTAGTATTTGTTTGTGAGTGAGGTTTTAAATTTTGATTCCAACAAGGAAATGGGATTGATGTCTAAGAGTCGTTATTTCTTTAAACCCCCACTTGTTATCTCGATCATCGAATTGAAGTCTTGCATTGTGAGTCATCCTTTCCCTTTCTTCTTTTTTTGAAAATTTTCAGCTTTAGAGTAATTTTCAGAAGTTAAACAATATGCCTATAGGACCAACATAGAAAAAGATTTTGTAGTCATTCGAATAGGCTTGTTCATCAATTTCAACATGTACTTTTTCACTTCAAAATTTTCATCTTTATATTGTACTTTAGTATGATCTTCTTTGGTTGTTTATTCTTTATTACTAAAGTAACATAAATTTATTATTTTAACAGATTAAAAATTTGAAGTCCAAAGAATTTATCCTTGAAGAAAGTGTAGAGCAAGTTGAAGTATAAGAGGTTTTTGGTTTGTGAGGGATGATTAAAGACATTGTCTTATGTACATATATATGCTGCAATTTTACTTTCTCTTTTTAGGAATTGTTAAAAATGATGTCTTACAATTTGGATTGGTTTCTGGTAAATATGATACTTTACTTCATTATACTAACAAGATATCAAGTATTTGGTTTATTTTCTAATGTTGTTGAGCGTGTATGAAAGCATATAAAGAATTATTACTATTCATGTAATTCAAATTTTAGTAATTATATTTATTACATTTTTATATTAGCGAAGAAAAATGTGATCAATAAAACTCTTTAACGACATGTTTCTCAAACAGATAAATGACCATTAACGAAGGGAATTTCGGCTGTTAAAAGCAATTATACAATCAACGAAGGGAATATTGGTCACTAAAATCACTTGAATTGACTTAATTAGTTGTTGTGATTAGAGTTTTTTAACGACCGAATAACTTTTTAACGAGGGAAAAATTCTGTCGCTAAAAGCATGTATAACGACCGAAAATTATGTTGTCGCTAAAGAACCTTTAACGATCGGATTGTAAAACCGGTCGTTAACTTTTAACGTCGGAGCTTTTAACGGTCGGTGACGACCGAAATTTTTTCGGTCGTTATCAACTTATAACGACCGAAATTGGACTTTTAACGACCAAATTTCCCCTCGCTAAAGGCCTATTTTCTTGTAGTGGCGCCTGTGCAATTTTCTCAGAATATTTGTCCTGTTTCGACTTGGAAAAGGTAATTTTACCTGGGCCCACTCCTACCGGGTATAAATACACCAAAAAACATTTTTGAATGGACTTTTGATCTTTGAAGATTTGGGAGAGCATTAGAGGCTACAAGACACATGATTCCATCATCTTTCCATCAATTCAATAGGAGAGTTTGGATTGTAACGTTAGATTGATGCTTTCTTATTCTTCAATTATAACTATGATGACTTCCTCCATGATTATGGAGTAATTTTCCTTAGGGTTTGAGGGATATGGTATTTTGATAAATATTTGTAAATTTTAACTTTAGTTCATGCTTAAATTTGTTTATGGAGTTTTGAATTATTGCAACTTTATTCATCGGTTTATTTAATCAAAAGAGGAATATCTTGATGATTATCTTTGCATTATTTTGTTTGATTTAATTCATTTATTCTCTTAAGTAATCGGAAGAGATTTTTTAATTGTTGATTAAATCAATATAAAGAGAATATTCGAGAGACGTTTTCCTAAGGACCAATCCATTAACGCATGCTTGCATACTTCACAATGCTTATATTAGTTCATCTCATAAATTTAAGATTTAATCGAGAAAGGAGTCTTAACTACACGTTTGTACTAATCATCGAGTGAATTCATGAGAATCATTAGAATATTAGAGTGAATTAAACTAGAATTAAGTCCCAAATAGCTATCTTGCACCAATCCCTGTGGAGACGATATTATGCTATACTATCATTGATTATCGAGCATCAATTCCGAAATATCAATAATATCTCTCTCCTCTCTCAATCTCATATCAAACCCTAGAATAAATCTGTACAAAAATACTTCGATTTCCGCAATTAACATTATTTCATATAGTTGAATGTTGCCACGCAGTTTTGTACTGAATTCTTATTTTCCTGAGGCATTAAATAATAACAACTCTAATACCACAAGGCACACGAATGATGCTCATCCAAAACCACTAGAAGTTGCCAGTACAAAATGGGCAAACATGTGAAAAACTAGGTACTAAAACTACATTTGATAAAGTGAGAGGAGATCGCGGAGTTAAAGAAAAAGTAGAGCTGGAAATGTCACTTATCTTGTTTGCTAAAGAACAGAATAAGTAAAAGCTGGTGGAAACAAAAGAAGTGAAAGTGTGGAGATACTGGTTTCTTTCCCCGTGGTAGCTTTCTAGATGGACCTTTTACTATCACCGTTCAAATTTTCATCCCATTTAAAAAAGGACTTGGGAAAATAACCTTCTGTCTGAATTTTGAAGCATGCCATTTAGAATTAATTTTGGGAAGCAGTCTTGACAGTGGCCAATATTTTAAAGTTCTTTTTACCATTTTAAGTATAGAGTTACAAAATAATCATTTAATTATTTTTTTAATATTTAAAACTTCTACGTTAAACTAAATTATATATATTCATAAATCTTTTCTTTTTTGAAAGTGTAACATAAAAGACGAAAAAACTAAAGTAGGAAACTATTGTGAGCCTAAAGTACGTTTTAGGATTAGGAGATACTAAAATCTAAAAAAAGGAAAATCAATATAGAACTTTCGTGCACCTAGAATTCCATTAGGTTTAGGAATCTCCATTCTCTATTTTGTATACTTTAATTAGTATTTTAGTAAAAAAATAATTCAAAGAAAATAGGTTGAAAACCAGAAATCTTTTTGAATCATATAGACAAACATTTTTTATAAAAGAAGTTAATTTTCCATAATATCATTATCAAATTCTATGAAAATCACGTCCTATTCACCCTCAAAGTAATGCTAAAGCTAAACTTTATTGGTAATTTCATGCGTCTGACAATTTTAAAAAGTTTGAGTTGGATATTTCAAATTATTTAAAATTTAAAAGAACTACATATATTTAAAAAATTAAAGACTTTGAATTTAACTACAAAATTATGTCTTTTATTGTTATGGAAAAATTATTTCTTTATGTAGCGACGCTATTTTTTCATGTACTCCAGTCAAAAATATAAATAAACTCATCGTAATAACAAGTAGTGTAGTACTGAATTTGCATTGAAATAGGGTGTTTACCCTTAGAATTGGATAAAAATAGAATTTGTACGCGATTTTAAGGATACGTAATATAACTTGATACTAAGTAAGAAGACAGAATAATATTGAAATTAACAATAAGAAAATAAATGCAAACCACACAAATTGAACAGCCTTAGCCTCTAAGTGATAACCCTCGAGCCAAGAAATGTCTCAATTAATGTAAGAACAGAATAACAAGATGATAAGAACTAGAATCAGTATATTGCTTTCTTTGTGCGTGTTATAGTGTCCCTCACAAATGATCAGAAACCCCTTATATAGTAGGGGAGTTCTACTCTTGATACAATTCTATATAAGGTAAAAAAAATCTCATGATTTGCTAATTAATCGACCTCTTCTTGATACGTGCCGAGATTTATGCCGTGATCTTCGACCGATTGCGGATATTTCGGCCTTCCGTTATTTGGCTCGGCAAGTTTCCCTCGATCTTGTTCGGTCTCTGAGTCATGAGCTTGACGATCTAATTTTGCGCCTTGATTTGATATAACCCGACCTCAAGCTTTGACCTGCCATGTTTCAACCTCGATTGGTCACTCAATAGGCGTACCTGGTTTCGACCGTATACAGATAGTCCCCTCGTTTTTCGGAGTGTAGATGATGAGAAATGATATGAGCCTCGCTTCGACAAATCATGACGTAAGCAACAAAAGGTAACTGAAATGTCCCATCGGTCCAGTCTTGAAGGCATTAAATGTATGTCAATCGTCGGTCGGCCACTACTGGTTTTAACCGTCATTAGAGAACTATAAATACCCCAACTTCCATTCATTCGAACTTTGTGTTCAAATCTTCTTCTACTCTTGTTCTTTAAGAATCTCTCCACTCTCCAACTTTTGTACCCAGATGTCTTGAACCTTTTGCAACTACTAAGCGCACTTTCTTAATTTCCTTTTCTCCATTTCTGCTTTAAAATAGCAAAAATTTCTAAGAATGTTCCACAGAAAGAGGCGGCGTCTTCATCAGGGCTCGCCGGCGACGGGACTGCGGCGAGACCACACTTTGAAGAGTTCCCTCCAGGAGGGTGCCCGGTCGGTGCTAATTTTCCTCGGTACCGGGTCGATGCGAGCAAGTCTCGAGATATATATGTTCGATCACCAATGATTTCCTCTCCAAGGTCAAAGAGGATTGTAACAGGGCCGATAAACATGTGGCGGTGCCCTCGCCTGAGGAAGCAATTACTACCCACGTGGTTTTTTTAAGTGTTTATACTTACCCCTTCACGTTGGGTCCCTTAGACCCCATCATTATTGCCTTCTGCAAGAGGTACTAAGTGACCCTCGACCAAATTCACCCCTCAATCTAGAGGATAGTGATCCTTCTCCGTTTTTTATAAGAAAAATCAAGGGGTGTACCTTCACCCTCGATCATCTCATGCGTCTGTACATTCCCCGACTCTATTGAGGGGGGTTAATAAAACTTACTCGCTGGGCCAATAGGGCCCCGTTCTCGAGTATAGATAAGGATCAGGACCGAGGCTGGATGGCCCAATTCATTCGAGTGAAGACCTCGGACTTGATCCCTGCCGAGGACATGCCATTTCCCGAGAAATGGAACATAAAGCGTAAGTATAACTTCGCCTTAAAGATTTTATTTATTATTCTCCCCTTCCTCCCTTCTTATCAATATTTTTGTGGTGCAGTTGTGGCTTTGATGCTGGATGCAGTTCCTCGACTCAATGTCATATAGACCATATTCTGAGCGCGCATGGCGCGAGCTATTGAAGGGTCGCTGAGAGGCCCGTAATCATGGTAAGTTTTCTTTTCCGATTAGATAATGTTTGATTTTCTCCTTGCGCTGTCGAATTCTTATTGGTTCCATTTTCTTTTGGAGGTCTCCCAAAAGATGTTTCTATGAGGCCTCCATCCGGTGATGAATATGTGCCTCTCGAGTTCCCCACTCCGAGGCAGAGTGACGAGAAGAAAAGGAAAAGGGCCCCGAGTTCTCCGAACTCAGTAAAGAAAAAATCAAAGTGGAGGCTGGTGCGTAAACCCAAGGGAAGCACCGACGTTCTATCCTTGGACTCAATCCACCGGCTAAGGATGAGTTAGAAGAAGAAGATAAATCCAAACTGGTGGCCTGCGTGCGGGTAGGTGTCTTGATACGAGAGGCCTTCAAACCATCTCGACTTAAGGAGGTCGATGGGAGAACCTTAGCTAAAGCTCCCGAACCAGAGGGGGGGTGAGGCCACTCCACCTCGAGCTAGAAGGATCGAAAACAAAATGGGACTGATGATTCTCGAGTAGGGAAAGTGCCCCGAAAGATGTAATTGGGGCGATTGACTTCACCGGCTCTCCTCTGTTTTCTAATTCCATGATCAACGAGGCTGGTATGCTAAATGAGCGCCCACACAAAGTGCCTCATGAGGCAGTAGATATCAATCATTTCTTCGAAGGCTTAAAATCTACTGCCTCGGAGGACGTCACCGGGTTTGTAGATTTACCGGTTCCAAAGAAGGTACCATCGCTGGGAGCTAGTGGGTCTTCCTCGAGTCCAAAGTTAGTGGACCAGTTCCCGGCCCCGAGTATTGATTTTGACCGAAAGCGGTAAATAGTTTTCTCTATCCCGGAGGATGCCCGGGTTTTCTTTGCCTTCGCGGAGGTTGCTAGCTATCTTTGGTATTTGGTGACCGAAGAGGACCAGGCCGTGATGGACAAGGTGGACACGCCTTGCCTATCCAATGAAGCTCAACATGCATTGAATCAGGTAACTTTGAGTGTCTTTCTTATTATGTATCTTAAAGTTGTAAATAATCATAACACCTTCCTTTATGCTTGTAGGCCTCGGTATTGCACCATAAGACTTTCCTCCGATACTGGGAGAAGTAAAACCAACATGAGGCCGAGGTTTGGGAGCTTACTGAGAAGAGGTACACCTACAAACTTCTCAGTGAAAAGCTTCAGGCTGAGTTAGAAGCAGCTCGGAGGGAGCATGCCGAGATGGCTGAGCAGGTAAATCGAGTACTTCAGGATAGTGACGACGAATTGGACACAATGGCTAACGATCTGATCCTGCAGGTCCGACAGAGGCTTGAATAAATAAAGAAGCTCCAAGTGCAGTTAAACATGGTACAAGCTGAGGCCGAGGTGTTCAAGAAAAAGATGGATATTTTAGCCTCAGAAAAGGAAGCTATCCAAGCACAACTAGCGTCGGCTGAGGCCCAGCTCCAGGCTGCAAAAGAGAAAACCTTGGTACAGGCCAAGAAGATCGAGGAGCTCCAATCTCAACTAAACTTGGCTATTTCTGGTCAAGAGAATCTAGCTAAGGAACACGAGGCGGCCAAATTAGAGGTGGTTGTGACCAAGACCGAGGCTGAGGCTAAAATGGCCCAGTACAAGGTCGATGTCGAAGTGATTCAGATGTAGGCAAAAAGTATGGTGGAGCATGCCAGGTGGCAAGCTCGAAGGGAAGCCCTCGAGGGAGTTCATGCTCAGAACTTCGACATACTGGTTGAAATCGATAATGCCAAAGTAGAAGAAGTCAGGGCTCGGAAATTAGCTTTTCCCAAGGAAGATTCCGAGAGCTTAAGCGAGTCTGAAGGCGGGGAAGATTCCGAGGATGAAGATGTTGCCTCCGATGAGGACCAGGCCACTTAGGCCTTTAGATGTTCTTATTTTTTTGATGTTTACATCTTTTTGAGGCCGTTTTGGCCATTGTAGATTTCTGTATCGGGCCATTCTGGCCTTTGTAAAAAGAATATTGGATATATATATATATATGAGGCTTTTTTTGCATTTTGGCTTTCAAATTTTCTCATTGCCTTATTATTTGTATTCACGAAGGCCGGAATGCCTTAGCTAAATCAACTTAGGTTATGTTCGAAAGTTCAAACAAACCTGGCCTTTACATTACTCTGTGTTGAGGCGTCTTGGGGGTTCGGTGTTATCGGAAACTTTCTCCGAAAGTAAGTATTTCAGATTATAGTTTGCCGAGGGTATCCTTTAGAACTGGTTATGAAAAATTTTCTTTTTTGAAGGCCTATCCTTTGTTACGGTTCCCGGACATCTCTGAGCCGTGTTAATATGGTCGTAGCCTTTTAGTTCGGGTGTCGCCCAGTGGGCTTGCTTTTTCGAGTTATCCAGGCTTGCCTAAGATAACAATCCCCGATGTTTAATAGGTCAATCTATTTGTGTTTGTTGTTCGGACGGTAGTCCCCGAGTGAGGGAGTGATCATTCGAACTCCGGTTATAAGCGAAGATCAAAAGTACGAGATTCTTCAAGGGACGTAAAGAGGAAATTTCTAAAACATAAGATGATTGCAAAGAAAATACTTCTCTTTATTCTTGTGCAAAACAGTTATACATGTGTACATGTTTTATTCCAGGGCTCGAGCAGTCTATATGGGCACGGATCGTTTGACCGTCTATCCATTACAACAAATCCTACCTATCAAGACCCTTCCATTACGAAGTAATTTCCTTGCTAAAGTCGATATCTGAGGGTAATGTCCCCAGTCGAGGTTGATTGTAGAGGAACCTCAGATACTGTTAATGTGGTCTTCAACACCGATTCATGATTGGCCTTTAATTCTAAGTTAGCACGATCCACTATTGCCTCGAAAAAAACCTTGTCGGAAAACCCATTTGGGACAAAATCGGTCTAAGGAAAAAAGAGTGCAACGCGTGCTTTCAAACCTAAAACTGCGAGCTGCTTCTTGTCAATTATCTGCAAATATTAGTCCAAAATAAGAGAAAATAAATGGGGTCGTACCTTAGCAGTAATATAGGATCCCTTCCTAGTGACCTCGAGAATTTGGTACGGTCCTTCCAAGTTCGGACCCAGCTTCCCTTCGTTCGGATTTTGGGTGATTAGTGTGATCTTCCTTAGTACTAAGTCCCCGATGTTAAAGTATCAAAGGCTGGCTCTTTGATTGTAATACCTCTCGATCCGTTGCTTTTGGGCGGCCAATCGAACAAGGGCATCTTCACACCTTTCATCCAATAACTCCAGACTCGTATTCATGGTCTCGTTATTTGATTCCTTTGTTACATATCGGAATCTAATACTTGGCTCCCGACTTCGACCAGTATTAGATCTTTGGCGCCATAAACCAAAGAGAATAGGGTAGCCCCGGTACTTGACTTTGAGATTATCCTATATGCCCAAAGAACTTCATGCAGGATCTCCTTCAATTTTCCCTTGGCATAGGTCAACCTTTTCTTAAGGTTTTGGATTATGGTTTTATTGGTTGATTCGGCTCGTTCCTTCCCATTAGGGCAATAAGGTGTCGATAAGATTCTTTTGATCTTGTGATCTTCAAGAAACTTGGCCACTTTGCTGCCGATACATTGTTTTCCATTATTAGATACAATTTCGGATGGCATCCCGAACCGACATATGATGTGGTCCCAGATGAAGTTGATGACTTCCTTCTCCCTGACCTTCTTATATACCTGTTCTTCAACCCACTTAGAAAAATAGTCAGTCATAAATAAGATATATTGAGCCTTACCCAGTGCCCATGGAAGAGGGCTGACGATGTCCATTCCCCACTTCATGAATGGCCATGGTGACAAGACCGAATGCAGTAGTTCCCCGGGTTGGTGAATCATCAAAGCATATATCTTTGGCACTTGTCACATTTTCGTACGAACTCCTTCGCATCTTTTTCCATGTCGATCCAGTAATAGCTAGATTTGATCTCTTTCCAAACCAATGATTCGGCGTCTGAATGATTTCCGTAGGTGCCCTCGTGAACTTCCCTTAGAACATACTCAGTATCTCCTGGTCCAAAGCATATTGCTAGCGGGCCATCAAACATTCTTTTGAACAAGGTTCCATCCTTGGACAAGCTGAATCAGGCTTCCTTTGTGCGTAGGGCCCTTAATTTTTTGGATCTGAGGGAAGTTTCTCGGTTTTCAAATACTCTACGTATTTATTTCTCCAATCCCAGGTTAAGCTTGTGGAGTTTATTTCGGCATGACCTTCTTCTATTACCGACCTCAGAAGTTGTACAACTACCACCGAGTTGAGCTCGTCATTTTTGACCAACGACCCTAAGTTTGCAAGGGCATCGACCTCACTATTTTGATCTCGAGGTACCTGCTGCAAAGTCCACTCTTTGAACCGATGTAATGTTACCTATAACTTATCTAGGTACATTTGCATTCTTTCCTCTCTAACTTTGAACGTCCCATTAACTTGGTTCACCACAAGGAGGGAGTCACACTTAGCTTCGATCACCTCCGCCCCAAGCTTTTGGCCAGTTCGAGAACTGCAATCATGGACTCACATTCGGCCTCATTTTTAGTCAATTTCACACTTCTAATGGATTATCTAACTATATTGCCTGTGGGTGGCTTTAGTACGATGGCAAGTCTGGACCCTTTTACATTCGAGGCCCCGTCCGTAAAGAGGGTCCAGATTCCCGAAGATGCCCCTGAGTTTACCAACAACTCTCCTTCGACCTCGAGTATTATGTCAACCACGAAATCAGCTAAAATTTGAGGTTTAATGGTTGTCTGGGGTCGATACTCAATATCGTACCAGCTGATTTCTATGGCCTATTTGGCCAATTGCCCCGAGAGTTCGAGTTTATGCATTATATGTCGTAATGGGTAAGTTGTTACAACACATATATGATGGCATTGAAAATAAGTTTCAGTTTCCTAGAGGCACTTAGCAAAGCGAGCGCCAATTTTTCTAAGTGAGGATATATGGTCTCAGCCTCACCTAAGGTCCTGCTATCATAATATATTGGAAATTGTGTACCTTGTTCTTCCCGAACCAGGACTCTACTTACCACTATTTTCGATACTTCCAAATACAAGTATAGTTGTTCGTCCACCCCTGTGTGTGAAGAAGTGGTGCACTTGATAGATATCGCTTACGTTCTTCCAAGGCCCGTTGGCAATTCGGAGTCCATGTGAAGTTGCTTTTCTTCTTTAGTAATGAGAAAAATTGGTGACTCTTATCGGAGGACCTCGAGATGAATCGCCCCAGGGTGGCAGTGGGACCGGTTAGCCTTTGTACGTCCTTCACATTGTCCACTACTGTGATATCTTCGTTAACTTTTATCTTGTCGGGGCTGATCTCGATTCCTCGGTTGGACACTTGGATACCATGATCCTGAGGAGTTTACCTGATTCGAATCCGAACGCGCATTTTCTCGGATTTAGATTCATGTTGTATTTCTTTGATATACTGAAGGTTTCCTGCAAATTGTAATGACCCGATCGGTTGTTTTGAGAATTTGCACTTCGCTCGATAGTTTGGGGGAACAAGTAGCTCCGTATGATGTATTAGGACTTGTGTGCAAAATTTGAGTTCATTCCGAGTTGATTTGATATGTTTTGGCGTAGGTCTTTGGAAGTCGAAAGTTCAATAAGTTTGATTTGAGGTATGTTTCATCATTTTAACGTTGTTATGCGTGATATAAGGCCTCGAGTAGGTCCGTGTATTATTACGGGACTTGTTGGTATGTTCATATGGGGCCCCGAGGGGCTCGTGTGAGTTTTGAATAAGTTTGGGTTGTGTTGCGCTCGTTTTTCTTATGTTTCGACGTCGTTTCTACAAGTATAAATGATACTACATTAAACAAATAAGCACCTATTTCTGTTTTGATTGAAGCATTAGATCCGTATCGTAATTAAGGAGCCATAACAAAAAGAATCATCAAATTTGGACATCGTATGAGAATTTTATGGTCATTTTATTAAGAATTGGGCTTTTAGATTTTTTAGATTAATTACGAAATTGCCACTAACTTCGTATTTAAAAATCTGCACTATTTCCAAATATTGAAACCAACATATCTCCTTTATTATAAGATCAAATGGAGTGATTCAAAAGCCTAACTTGACTGAAATTTCACGAGGAATTCATTGGAGGCATCAACAGCGAGTTTCGGGATCGTTTGGCATGCAAAGAAAGGCAGAACAGCTGGGTAAAAATACTTAATATCGAAAGTTTGTTCATTCAGACATATTTTGAGTTGGGGAGCTCGGATTTGGACGATTTTGGAGGTGACTCTAACTATATGGATTGGGATTAGTGTCTTATACACGATTTTGGTTATATTTCATAAATCCATCTTCATTTTAGGCATTTGATTGATTATTTCAAAGTGAAATTTGGTGGTTTTGTCTAAATTTCATAAAGTGAATTTTTGAGTTTTGAATATCGATTCGGAGTCGGATTTGAGTGAAACTAGTATGGTTGGACTCGTAATTGAATGGGTATTCGGGTTTTATAATTTTTGTCGGGTTCGAGGTGTGGGTCCGGGTAGTTGACTTTTGTTGACTTTTTGCAAATTGTATAAGGATCATAGCTTTGTTAATTGAAATTATTTTCTCTTGCATTATTTGATGTATTTAAGTCTTCTTTAGCTAGATTGGGCCGAGCGATGGTGAATTGGTAAAGGAAAAGCTAAATTGAGTATTGAGTTGCCCGAATTGAGGTAAGTATCTTGCCTAACCTTATGTGGGGGATTTCCCCTTAGGATTTGAGTCTTCTATGTTGATTGTAGTTAGTGTGTGCATGTTCGGACTTAGTTGTGGAAAGTTGGCCTTTTAGGATTCTTAGGTCCTATATTCACTGCGTATGAAGTTGTTCTTGATGTGATTTAGTTTTCTATTTACTAGTTTCATCTCTACATGCTTAATTAGAATTAATTACTTTATGATTCAGTCTTATTGCCTATTTGACTCTTACTTGACTTAACTGAAGATTTTTACCTCTCCTATTGTCATGCTATCTTTTTATAACTGCCTATCTTTATCTGAAATTATTATTATCTCGTCCTATAATTATTTAGTCTTAATTGAGATTGCGATTATCTTTCCTCCACTGATCCTTAATTGAATTGTTGAATAACCTCCGTAATTGCTCAACCTTAAAAGGAGTTAGATATCCTATATTTCAGCTGATATAGCATTATTTGAAATTATTTCACTTGTGTTAGCTTCTTTATTGTTGATTTGTATACTGTGGGATTGTTGCTATATTTAGTTCTTTCCTTCTTAAGTTGTTTTCTTTACGCCTAGCATTCTTTACTGTGGTTATTCCTTGTGAACGGGTTCTACTGTTTCTTTGAGATTTAAAGTTCTTGAGTTGATTTACTTTTCGTACTTTGTATTATTATCATTTTTGCTATTGTACTTGTTGTGGTGATGAACGAGGTTTCTGCCGTGCTGTAGTTGTTATCTCTATTGGTTGCGATGCATATTTACTTTGGGACTACAAAATGATATTCCGAGATATCCTCCTATTCTACATATTTACTTTGGGACTACAGAATAGTATTCTGGGAGATCCCGCTGTCCTGCATATTTACTTTGGCACTACGGAATGGTATTCCGGCAGATCCCCCTAAATATTTACTTTAGGACTACAGAACGGTATTCCTGGAGATCCCCCTGTATATTTACTTTGAGAGTGCAGAACGGTATTCCGGGAGATCCACTTGCAAACATTCTACGTGATGTCTGTTCTTTTCCTTATGCTTGTTAACTGGTATGAACTATGTTAAGACACTTGCAGAAACATACATGTAGCTAAGCACCCTTATCAGATAAGAGGTTTTTCTTGATATTGTTGGGTATAGATGCACATCCTTGTTTACTTACTTTTTATGTGAGAATGACTTTATTTGGTACGTGTGTCGTCAGTGCGGTTATGAGGTGTGATGATGGCACATGATGCCAAGTGTTAGGGTTTTATGTATTGAGACCAGTGAATTCTAATTTATCCAAGGTTCGATACTTTGTGAAGGTTGTTGACTAAAATCAAATGTGAAAGCTGTTGTAGTTACTGAGTTATTTTTTGTCCTTGCTGTATCTGTGGTTTTAGATTTAAGTTGTGTTTTCCCTCACTCTTCTGTGTCATTATTATGGTACTCCACCGATACTTGTCATTTTCCCTCTTTTATTGTAATTACTGTATTGTTAGTCATATTCTGTAGTTTTCATATAGAAATCATTTACTGTTGTTCCTATACTTATACTTGTTCAAGTTATTAGACCAGTAGGTGTCTTGACTATTCCTCGTCAGTACTCCATCGAGGTTAGTCTTGATATTTACTGGGCACCGCTGTGGTGTGCTCATTCTACACTTTTGTATATTTTTGTACAGATTCAGGTATTGGATCGCTAGTAGCTGTGCAAACCATTGTTGTGGAGGCTCAAGGTAAACCTGCTGCCGCGTTTGTAGGCTTCCGAGTCACCTTCTTATTTTGTATTTACACTGTTCACTCTTATTTCGAGATAGTTGTATTTTAGATGTTTTCTAGCAAACTCTATATAGCTTATGACTTGTACTACCGGTTTTGGGAAATTGTAATTTTTTTTTGTGTTAAGATTTCTATATCGAGACTGTTAGATTTTCTTTATTATTGTTGTTATTCAGTAAATGTTAGGCTTACCTAGTCCCTAAGACTAGGTGCCATTACGATACCCAACAGAGGGGAAATTGGGCCGTGACACGAATGCTTTAAATGGTCCTCTACTCACATGGACTTAACTAACATATCGCCGATATAAACTTCAATGGATTTTCCTATTTGCTCTTCGAACATTCGGTCTACTAGGTGTTGGTAAATGGATCTGACATTTTTTAATCCAAATGGTATTACGGTATAGCAGTATGTGCCATACTTAGTGATGAATGAGGCTTTTTCTTGATCATTCGGGTTCATCTATATTTGGTTGTACCGGGAGTAGGCATCGAGAAAACTGAAGATCTCGTGACCGACCATGACATCGATCATGCGATCGTTGTTAGGCAAAGGGAAAGAGTCTTTGGGGCATGGCTTATTTAAATCTTTATAATCCATACACATTCTCAGTTTGTTCTCTTTTTAGGGACTACTACTACGTTTGCTAACCATTCAGGGTATTAGACCTCCCGAATGGACCCTATTTTAAGGCATTTAGTTACCTCATCCTTGATGAAAGCATGTTTGACCTCGTACTAGGGTCTCCTTTTTTGCTTGACCGGATGGAATTTCGGGTCCAGGCTCAGCTTATGAGTAGTGATCTCCGGTGGGATCCCTGTTGTCACAACCCTAAATCCGGACCCGATCGTGATGGCGCCTCTCATGAAGACAAGGCCAACAGACACATCCCCACTTCCATTTTAAACAATTAAAATAATAAGTATTAAGTCTTAAACATAATAAATATCCCAAATAGATAATGTGAAACAATACAATTTGCGGAATTAAAACCAACATAGCCCGACATCGGGGTGTCACTAGTCATGAGCATCTATAATAATACTACAAGTCTGAAAGAGTCTACTCAAATTATTATAGAACACTAATAAGAGACAAGAAATGAGATTGGGGAGGGGGACACGGGGCTGCGAATGCCGAGCATCTACCTCGTGAACTCCGGAATCTGCTGGAAGCTCTCAACCCTCGTCAGTAAGACCTGAAGTGCCTGAATCTACACACGAGGTGAAAGGAGTAAAGTGAGTACTTCAACTCAGTGAGTAATAATCATAAATAAAAACTGAGAAATAAGAAATCACGTAAGGCACATCACAGGCTATAAGGAAGCAGTAAAAGCCAGTAAAAGTAATAAAACAGTGAAAATATGCAAAGTCACTTTAGTTTCAGTGTAAGCTTCTTAAAAATGCCTTTTTAAACAGTTAAGCAAGCAAAAGACGCAACTAAAGAAAAGGTAAACACATAAAGAAATGCCCCTCGGGCAACACGTGGAACAATAACCAGCCCCTCGGGTTATATCTCACATCACAATGGGTACCCGCGCTCACTGGGGGTGTGCAGACTCCTGGAGGGGCCCCTTACGGCCCAAGTGCAATATCAAGCCATCTCGTGGCATAATCACATAGGCTCTCAGCCTTATATCAACAAGCCACCTCGTGGCATACAAATCTCAGGCCCTCGGCCTCATAATCATAATCAGGTGTTTCCTCAGAACATAGGCCCTCGGCCTTACTTAGTCAAAATTCTCACAAGCCACTCGGGCAACAGTAAAACATGAGGCTCAGCCCAAAATATCATTCATTTTAAGTGTTAAAGCGGAGTAAACATGGCTGAGTTATGAAAACAGTAGAATATAGCATGACTGAGTACAAGTATAAAGTCAAAACAGTGAGGAAATATCAGTAAAAATCCTCTAAGAGTTCAAATAGTTGACACGAGGCCCAAATATGGCATTCGGCCCCAAACATGATGATAGCAAGTAGATTTCAGTCAAATACGCGGTAAAATAGTCATTTGGGATGGACTAAGTCACAATCCCCAACAGTGCACGACCCCACGCTCGTCATCTAGCGTGTGAGTCACCTCAATATAGTACAACAATGTGCAATACGGGGTTTCATACCCTCAGACAACATTTACAGTCATTACTCACCTTAATCTGGTCCAAACTCTAGCCCGTGATGCCTTTGCCACTTGAATCAGCCTCAACTCGCGTAAAAGCTATCCAAAATCAGAATCACGACGTCAAAATATGCTAAGGAAACGAAGCCCATGCAAAAATATTCAATTTACAACATAAATTCCGAAATTACCAAAATCCGACCCCCGAGCTCACGTCTCGGAATTTGATAAAATTCACATCAATAGATTCCTTATCTCCCCACGAGTTCATACATATGAAAAGTACCAAAATCCGACCACAAATTGTCCCTTAAGTCTAGGTCTCAAATACCAAGCCCTAGTTTCCCCAATTTTAACCCTTAAATTCCATTCGTTACAGCTCTAATCCGTGAAATAATACCGTAGGAACGAGTTTTATGTCCAAAATCCTTACCTCAATGAAATCCCCTTGAAATCCTTCTTCACCCAAAAAGCTCCAAAAGCCGACTTAAAAATGGTGGAATAGCTCAAAAATCGCGAAGGAAATAATTTATACCTTCTGGCCCAGGCATTTCGCATCTGCGGCCCCTTCTATCGCTTCTGCAGTACCGCTTTTGCGGTCCTTGAACCGCTTTTGCGGTTTTCACTTAAGCCACTTAGACTCCGCATCTGCAATGCCTAACCCGCACCTGCGCCACCGCAGGTGTGGTTCCTCTATCACTTCTGCGGTTCCTGCCAACCTTCCACTTGGCCGCATCTGCGACTCCCTTTTTCGCTTCTGCGAGACCTCACCTGCGGTCCTCTAGCCGCAAGTGCGGTTATGACAGCAGTGGGAAACTTCAGCTGTCACAACCAATTCCAAATCTTTCCGCTAACCATCTGAAATCACCCCGAGGCCCCCGGGACCTCAACCAAAAGCACTAACACATCATATACCACCATCCAAACTTATACCAATCTTGAAAACACCTCAAAAAACATTAAATCAACCAAAACACTTCGGATTCAAGCCCAAGTTTCCAAAATCTTCCAAATTATGCTTTTGATCAAAAAGCATACCATACCACGTATAAATGACCTGAAATTTTGCACACACATCCCTAATGACCCAATGGAACTACTGTAACTCCCGGAATTCCATTCCGACCACTATATCCGAATCTCACCTACCAACTGGAAAATGCCAAAAATCCAATTCCGCCAATTCAAGTCTAAATCTACTCCGGACCTCCAAAATACATTCCGATCAAGCTCCTAAGTCCCAAATCACATCCCGAAGCTATCCAAACCATTGGAACTCACATCCGAGCCCTCTAACACATAGGTCAACATCCAGTTGATTTTTCCAAATTAAGTTTCCTAAAAAAAGAATAAGTGTCTCAAACCTTCTCAAAACCTTTCCGAACCCGAGCCAACCAACCCGATCACATATAGAGCTGATAAACAAAGCAATAAGAAGTAGAAATAGGGGAAACAGAGCTGTAACTCATGAGACGACTGGCCGGGTCATCACATCCTCCCTCTCTTAAACAAACTTTCGTCCTCGAACGAGTCATGAAACATACCTGAAGCCTCAAACAGGTGAGGATATCTGCTCCGCATCTCCCACTCGGTCTCCTAGGTAGCCTCCTTCATGGGCCGACCTCTCTACTGCATTTTCACTAAAGTTATATCCTTTGATTTTAACTTTTGAACCTGACACTCCAAAATAGCTACTGGCTCCACATCATAAGTCAAATCACCATCCAACTGAACCGTGCTGAAATCCAGAACATGAGACGGATCCCCAATATACTTCCGAAGCATAGAAACATGAAATACTGGATGCACACTCGATAAGCTGGGTGGCAAAACAATCTTATAAACCACCTCCCCAATCCTCCGAAGCACCTCAAAAGGCCCAATGAACCGAGGACTCAATTTACCCTTCTTCTCAAACCTCATAATGCCCTTCATGGGTGAAACCTTCAACAGAACCTTCTCACCAACCATGTAGGACACATCTCGAACCTTCCTATCAGCATAACTCTTTTGTCTCGGCTGCGCTGTACGAAGCCTCTCCTGAATTACCTTCACCTTTTCCAAAGCATCCTGCACCAAGTTTGTCCCCAATAGCCTAGCCTCACCCGGCTCAAACTAACCAACTGGAGATTTACACCGCCTCCCATACAAAGCCTCATATGGAGCCATCTGATTACTCGACTGGTAGTTGTTGTTATAAGCAAAC
The DNA here is from genome assembly GCF_000393655.2 of Nicotiana sylvestris. Classification (NCBI taxonomy): domain Eukaryota; kingdom Viridiplantae; phylum Streptophyta; class Magnoliopsida; order Solanales; family Solanaceae; genus Nicotiana; species Nicotiana sylvestris. The sequence continues at coordinate 53,401,716 of NC_091065.1, forward strand.
TCTACAAGCGGTAGGAACTGATCCCATAACCCTCCCAAATCAATGACACAAGCACGTAACATGTCCTCTAATATCTGAATAGTGCGCTCGAACTTCCCGTCCGTCTAAGGGTGAAAAGCTGTACTAAACTCAACCTGAGTACCCAACTCATGCTGCACCGACCTCCAAAACTGTGAAGTAAACTGAGTGCCCCTATCTGAAATGATGGAAAATGGGACATCATGCAAACGAACAATCTCCCAGATATAGATCTCTGCCAACCGCTCTGAAGAATAGGTAGTACACACAGTAATGAAGTGCGCGGACTTGGTCAGCCGATCCACAATCACCCAAATAGCATCGAACTTCTTCAAAGTACGTTGAAGTCCAACTACAAAGTCCATAGTTATTCTCTCCCACTTCCACTCTGGAATATCCATCTGCTGAAGCAAGTCACCCGGTCTCTGATGCTCATATTTCACATACTGACAATTGAGATACCGAGCTACAAATTCCACAATGCCTTTTTTTATTCTCCTCCACCAATAATGCTGTCTTAGAACCTGATACATCTTCGCGGCATCCGGATCAATGGAACATCATGAGCTATGGGCCTCCTCCCGAATCAACTCCTGAAGCCCATCCACACTGGGCATACATATCCGGCCATGCATCCTTAACACCCCATCATCACCAATAGTCACATCTCTAGCATCATCGTGCTAAACTTTGTCCCTAAGGACAAGCAAATGAGGATCATCATACCAGCGCTCTCTTATGTGATCATATAAGGAAGACCGAGAAACCACACAAGCCAATACCCGACTGGGTCCGAAATATCTAACCTCACGAACCGATTAGCCATGGCCTGAACATCAACTGCAAGAGGTCTCTCCCCAACTGGAATATATGCCAAACTCCCAATACTCACCACCTTTCGGCTCAAAGCATCGGCCACCATATTGGCTTTCACCGGATGGTACAATATATTGATATCATAATCCTTTAGCAACTCTAACCATCTCCGCTGCCTCAAATTGAGGTCCTTCTGCTTGAACAAGTGCTGGAGACTACGATGATCAGTAAACACCTCACAAGACACACCATACAAGTAATGCTTTCAAATCTTCAATGCGTGCACAATGGCAGCCAACTCCAAATCATGAACGGGGTAGTTCTTCTCATGGGGCTTCAACTGATGAGAAGAATAAGTAATAACTCTACCCTCCTTCATTAATACACACCCAATACCAACTCTCGAAGCATCACAATACACGGTATATGAACCTGAAGCTGATGGAAAAATTAATATTAAAGCTGTGGTCAAAGCTGTCTTGAGCTTCTTAAAGCTCTCCTTACACTCATCCGATCATACGAATGAAGCACCCTTCTGAGTCAACTTCGTTAACGGCGATACGATAGATTAGAATCCCTGAACAAACTGGCGATAATAGCCTGCCAAACCAAGAAAGCTGCGAATCTCTATGGCTGAGGATGGTTTGGGCCAACTCTGAACCGCCTCTATCTTCGTCGGATCAACCTAAATGCCCTCACTGGACACCACGTGCCCCAAGAAAGCCACTGGACTGAGCCAAAACTCACACTTGTAGAACTTTGTATAAAGCTTCTCCTCTCTCAATCTCTACAACACAACTCTCAAATGCTCCGCGTGCTCCTCCCGACTATGCGAATATACCAGAATATCATCAATGAAGACTATGATGAACGAGTCAAGATAAGGCCGGAATACACTGTTAATCAAATGCATGAACACCGTTGGGGCATTGGTCAGCCCAAAAGATATCACCAAAACTCATAGTGATCTTTTCGGGTCCTGAAAGCTGTCTTAAGGATATCCGAGTCCCTGATCTTCTTCTGGTGATAACCTGAACGGAGATCAATCATGGAGAACACTCTCACTCCCTGAAGCTGGTCGAATAAATCATCAATGCGAGACAAAGGATACTTGTTCTTAATTGTTACTTTGTTCAACTGCATATAATTAATGCACATCCTCATAGTGCTATCCTTCTTCTTCACAAATAGAACCGGTGCACCCCAAGGTGACACACTAGGCCGAATGAACCCATTATTAAGGATTTCCTGAAGCTGCTCCTTTAACTCCTTCAACTCTGTTGATGCCATACGATACGACATAATGGAAATGGGCTGAGTTCCTGGCACCAGGTCAATACTAAAATCAATATCCCTATCCGGTGGCATGCCCGACAGGTTTGCAGGAAACACATCGGAAAAATCCCTCACAACTGGAACAGATTCAATACTAGAAGTCTCTGCACCGACATCCTCACAAAGGCTAGATACGAAAGATAACCCTTCCTAATCATACGTTGGGCCTTCAAGAATGAGATTACTCTACTGGAAACATAATCAGTCAAACCTCGCCACTCAATCTGTAGCATACCTGGTATAGCTAATGTGACTGTCTTGGCATGACAGTCCAGAATAGCACGACACTGAGATAGCCAATTCATGCCCAAAATGACATCGAAATCCACCATACATAATAACAAAAGATCCACTCGGGTCTCCAGACCCCCAATAGTCACCACACACGATCGGTACACATGATCCACAACAACAGTATCACCCACTGGGGCAGATACATGAACAGGTGAAACAAGAGACTCACGGGGCGTATCCAAATAACGAGTAAAATATGATGACACATAAGAAAAGGTGGAACCAAGATCAAATAATACAGAGGCATCTTTGTGGTAGACTGAAACAATACCTGTAATAACAGCATCTGAAGCAATAGCATCGGGTCTAGATGGAAGTGCATAGAAATGAGCCTGATTGCCACCTGATCGACCTCCCCCTCTAGGGCGACCCCTAGCTGACTGACCTCCACCCCTAGCTGGGTGGGTGGGTGGTGATGAAGTAGCTGGCACTGAAGCTGATGGCTAACTCCTCTGCTGAGATGAACCCATAAGACGACAAGGACACTACCTCCATATATGACCTATTTCTCCACACTCATAACAACTCCCAGGTGCTAGAGAAAGGGACTGAAGGGAACCCCTAGCACTAGAATGACTAGATGATGCACCTGGAATAGAAGAGCCCTGAACTGATGGAGCACGGGACGAACTCTGAGCTAGAAGGGCACTAAGTGATGACTGGCCCTGATGAGAACTGTGAGAACCATGACCCGATGACGCCCCACGATAACCTGGGCGAGCTGGCCGAGCATGCCTGAATGGACGACCTCTGTAGTGCTGAAACTGGCCTCTTAAAGAAGCACCACTATAACTACCAGATCCTCGAGGCCTCTTGGCCTCCCTCTCCTCTCGTTCCTGGCGACGAACTGACTCAATCTCACAAGCAATGTCTACAACCTCCTCAAAACTAGCACCAGTCACCCTCTCTCTGGTCATAAAAATACGAAGCTGATAAGTGAGGCCATCAACAAACCTCATAATCCTCTCTCTATCTATCAGAACTAACCAAATCGCATGGCGAGCTAACTCAGAGAATCTCATCTCATATTGCATCACAGTCATCTCTCCCTGATGCAACCACTCGAACTGCCTGCACAGCTCCTCCCTGCGAGACTGTGGTACCTACTTCTACAGAAAGAGAAGAGAGAACTGCTGCCAGGTAAGGGGTGCTGCACCAACAGGCCTAAGCCTTTCAAAATCCTCCTACCAAGTGAAGGCAGCTCCAGAAAACTGATAAGTAGTGAAAGAGATCCCGCTGGTCTCCAAAATACCCGTTGTACGAAGCATCCTCTAACACTTATTCGAGAAACCCTGGGAATCCTCGCCCTCTGCACCACTGAAAGTCAGAGGCTGAAGTCTACCGAACCTCTCCAACCTACGCTGCTCGTCCTCTGGCATGGAAGGAACTACATAGTCCTGAGCAGCTACAACCGGCTTGGCTGGATGTGCCCACGGTGTCTGAAGTCCCTGTACGACCTGCTTAGGTGTGCGAGCGGCGGGAGTCTGAGTGCCTCCCCCGGCCTGAGAAGTAGCTGCGGCTGTAGTAACTGAGACCGCCTGAGCTAGGCCTGTGTAAATTGATAGAATCAGAGCTAGGGCTTCCCGAAAACCTGGAATCACAATGGGCATAGCTGGTGCCTAAGCTGGTGCTGCTGGAGCATCCACCACTAGGACCTGATCCTAAACTGGGGTGGCTGGTGGATCTGCAGGTGCTGCCCTAGCTGCTGTGTGGGCCACACCCCTACCCCTACCGTGACCACGACCGCGTCCTCGGCCTCTAGTGGCCACAGGTGGTGGTACTAGTGGTCATCCATCCTGACCGGTAGCGCGTGTCCTCACCATCTGTGAGAGAATAGAATAACAGAAGTTTAGTACTCGGATCAACAGATTCGCACGATAAGAATTTCAAGAATATGAAGTTTTTTCTTAAGGTTCTGCAGCCTCTTGAGGATAAATACAGACTTCTCCATACCGATCTGCGAGACTCTACTAAACCTGCTCATGACTCGTGAGACCTATGTAACCTAGGCTCCGATACCAACTTGTCACGACCCTAAACCCGAACTCGGTCGTGATGGCGCCTCTCGTAAAGACAAGGCTAGCCGACACATCCCCACTTCCATTTTAAGCAATTAAAATAATAAGTATTAAGTCTTAAACATAATAAATATCCCAAATAGATAAGGTGAAACAGTACAATTTGCGGAATTAAAATTAACACAACCCGACATCGGGGTGTCACTAGTCATGAGCATCTATAATAATACTACAAGTCTGAAAGAGTCTACTCAAATTATTACAGAACACTAATAAGAGACAAGAAATGAGATTGGGGGGGGGGAACACGGGACTGCGAACACTGAGAAACTACCTTATGAACTCCGGAATCTACTGGAAGCTCTCAACCCTCGCCAGCAGGACCTGAAGCGCCTGAATCTGCACACTGGGTGCAGGGAGTAAAATGAGTACTCCAACTCAGTTAGTAATAATCATAAATAAAGACTCAGAAATAAAAAATCACGTAAGGCACATCACAGGCTATAAGGAAGCAGTAAAAGCCAGTAAAAGTAATGAAACAGTGAAAATATGCAAAATCACTTTAGTTTCAGTGTAAGCTTCTTAAAAATGCCTTTTTAAACAGTTAAGCAAGTAAAAGACAGGCAACTAAAGAAAAGGTAAACACATAAATAAATGCCCCTCGGGCACAATACCAACGAAATCAGCCCCTCGGGCAACACATGGAACAATAACTAGCCCCTCGAGCTATATCTCACATCACAATGGGTACCCATGCTCACTGGGTTGTGCAGACTCCAAGAGGGGCCCCTTACGACCCAATCGCAATATCAAGCCATCTCGTGGCATAATCACATAAGCTCTCAGCCTCATATCAACAAGCTACCTCATGGCATATAAATCTCAGTCCCTCGGCCTCATAATCATTATCAGGTATTTCCTCAGAACATCGGCCCTCGGCCTTGCTTAGTCAAAGTTTTCACAAGCCACTCGGGCAACAGTAAAACATGAGGCTCAACCCAAAATATCATTTAAAATATTATTTTAAGTGTTAAAGCAGAGTAGACATGGCTGAGTTATGAAAATATTAGAATACAACATGACTGAGTACAAGTATAAAGTCAAAACAGTGAGGAAATATTAGTAAAAATCCCCTAAGGGTTCAAATAGTTGGCACGAGGCCCAAATATGACATTCAGCTCCAAACATGATGATAGCAAGTAGTTTTCAATCAAATACGCGGTAAAATAGTCATTCGGGATGGACTAAGTCACAATCCCCAACAGTGCACGACCCCACGTTCGTCATCTAGCGTGTGCGTCACCTCAATATAGTACAATGATGTGTAATGTGGGGTTTCATACCCTCAGGACAACGTTTACAATCATTACTCACCTTAGTCCGGTCCAAACTCTAGCCCGCGACAACTTTGCCCCTCAAATTGGCCTCAACTCACGTCAAATCTATCCAAAATCAGAATCACGATGTCAAAATATGCTAAGGAAACGAAGCCCATGCGAAAATAATCAATTTACAACATAAATCCTTAAATTACCAAAACCTGACCCCCGAGCCCACGTCTCAAAATTCGATAAAATTCACATTAATAGATTCTTTATCTCCCCACAAGTTCATACATATCAAAAGTACCAAAATCCGACCACAAATGGTCCCTCAAGTCTACGTATCCAATACCAAGCCCTAGTTTCCCCAATTTTAACCCTTAAATTCCATTAGTTACAGCTCTAATCCGTGAAATAATACCATAGGAACAAGTTTTAGGTCCAAAATCCTTACCTCAATAAAATCCCCTTGAAATCCTTCTTCAAATCGTCCAAAAAGCTCCAAAAGCCGACTTAGAAATGGTGGAATATCTTAAAAATCGCGAAGGAAATAATTTATACCTTCTAGCCTAGGCATTTTGCATCTGCGGCCCCTTCTACCGCTTCTGCGGTACCGCTTTTGTGGTCCTTGAACCACTTCTGCGATTTTCACTCAAGTTACTCAGGCTCCGCATCTGCGATGCCTAACCCGCACCTGCGCCACCGTAGGTGCGGTTCTTCTACTGCTTCTGCAGTTCCTGCTAACCTTCCACTTGGACGCATCTGCGGCTCCCTTTTCGCTTCTGCGAGACTGCACCTACAGTCCCCTAGCCGCAGGTGCGGTTATGACAACAATGGGAAACTTCAGCTGTCACAACCAACTCCAAATCTTTCCGCCAACCATCCAAAATCACCCCGAGGCCCCTAGGACCTCAACCAAAAGCACTAACACATCATATACCACCATCCAAACGTATACCAATCTTCAAAACACCTCAAACAACATCGAATCAACCAAAATACTTTGGATTCAAGCCTAAGTTTTCAAAATCTTTCGAATTACGCTTTTATTCAAAAAGCATACCAAATCACGTCCGAATGACCTGAAATTTTGCATACACATCCCAAATGACCCAACGGAACTACTGCAACTCCCAGAATTTCATTCCGACCCCTATATCAAAATCTCACCTACCAATCGGAAAATGCCAACAATCCAAGTCAAGCCTGAATCTACTCTGGACCTCCAAAACATATTCCAATCACGCTGCTAAGTCCCAAATCACCTCCCGAAGCTATCCGAACCATCAGAACTTACATCCGAGCCTTTTAACACATAAGTCAACATTCAGTTGACTTTTCCAATTTAAGTTTCCTCAAAAGAGACTAAGTGTCTCAAACCTTCTCAAAACCTTTCCGAACCCAAGCCAACCAACCCGATCACATAGAACCGATAGACAAAGCAATAAGAAGCAGAAATGGGGGAAATAAAGTGGTAACTCATGAGACGACTGGCCGAGTCGTCACACCTATCATGTCAAGATGGGACAAAGAAAAACAATCCATATTAGCTAGAAGAAATTGAATGAGTTTTTTCCTAAGCTCAGGGGTTAACCCCGTGCCCAGGTATACCTTCTGATCGGGTTGGTATTCGATCATTATGACCTGCTCCTAGTTTTCAACCATTGATTTGGTAGCAACAAAATCATCAGGGGCTATGAAGGATCAAGGACACCCGTAATCATCGTCTTCGTCGGTCCCCTACTAGTCTGGTTTGGTTGAGGCCAACACCGGTGATTGCTATTTGGCTTCCTATTTTGACTTCGAACTTGGATCATTTGTCGATGAGAGTGTTGATATTGAAATTACTTCTTTAACGGCAAACATCTCCTTTGAAGCGGCTTTCTCCCCAAAGATCATTTTAAACCCCTCTGGTGTTAGGAATTTTAATACCTGGTGAAGGGTCGAGGGCACAAACCTCATGTTGTGGATCTATGGTCTCCAGAACAGGGCTTTGTACCTCATGTCTCCTTTGATTACATAGAACTTGGTCTCCTGGGTAGTTCTGGCTATGTTTACCAGTAATTTTTTTTCTCCCTTAGTATTTCCGCAAGCCATGTTGAATCCGTTTAGTACTCGGGCCGCAGGCACGATTTGATCCTATAGGCCGAGTTGCTCTATGACCCTCGATTGAATGATGTTGGCCGAGCTACCTGGATCAATTAACGCACATTTAACTCGAGTTTTATTCATAAGTACAGATATTACCAGTGCATCATTATAGGGCTGCATGATTCCTTCTGCATCCTCGTCGTTGAAATATAAAGTTCCTTCTGGTATGTAATCTCGAGTCCATTTTTCCCTCGTGATTGATACTTTGGTGCTCTTAAACATCGAATCTAAAGGAACATTGACCCCTTCGATGGTAATATGAATGACGTGTTGAGGTTGTTCTTGCTCGTTTGTTTATTGGAATCCCTGTTTCTGAAATGATTCTTCGCTCGATCGCTAAAACATTCCCAAAGGTGCCCGTTGTTGAATAACCGGGCTACTTCTTCTCTCAATTGTCGATAATCCTCCATTCTGTGATCATGGGTGACATGATATTTGAACATTTTGTTGAGATCTCTTTGGGCTGGATCGGGTTTTAAAGGTCGAGGCCATTTGGTATCTTTGATGCGTCCGATAGTCGGTACAATGTCAGCTGCATCAACATTAAAGTTGTATTTTGGTACTCTGGTGCTTCTTTATGTCCGATAGGAATGTCGAAACCGTTCTTGCTCATTAGCCCTCGAGAGTTATGGCCTTGATCACATCTCCTTTCATTTCATACAGAATTTCTCCCAAATCCACTACTCATATCATCTCCATTATATGGCTGGTATCGATCTCTATTCAAGCTCGATTCTCGGTCAATATCCCTCTTGATTCTATCGAGGGGTTTGACAGAATAAACGGACCTAGAAGGAGTTCCAAGTTGATCATCTTCGACCCTGATCTTCGATTGGTACTGATTATGCACATCAGATTCTGCTTTAACTGTTGGTCCTTGGGTGAAAGCTTGAACGGCCCAATCATCAGCGACCGGTGGTCGGTCCATCTGTTCCATTTGGAATCAAGACACGAATTCTCTGAGCATTTAGTTGTCCTTCTACCTTACCTTGAAAAGGTCCGACTTTTTGGTCTCAACCTTACTGGCCCGACGTGTGCTTTTACAAAAGAATCTACAAGCATAACGAATGAGTCAATAGAATTAGGGGGTAAGTTGTCGTACTATATCATAGCTCCCTTTGACAAGGTCTCTCCAAATTTCTTTAGTAAGACAGATTCGATCTTGTCATCATCTAGATCATTCCCTTAGATAGAATATGTGTAAGAGGTGACATGTTTGTTTGGATCGGTCGTTCCAGTGTACTTAGAAATCTCGGGCATGTGGAACTTCATGGGGATTGGCTTGGGAGCTGCGCTCAGGGGAACGGGTTTTTGCACGAACTTTTGGAATACAGGCCCTTTAATATCGGCGGTGCCCCCGAGATTTGATCGACCCTGGAGTTGTAAGTTTCCACCTTCTTATCATTTGCCTCGATGTTCTTTTCCCCTGACTCAATTCGTTTTCTTAGTTCTTTGAGCATCTTCATGATTACATGATTGGTCCCTGGTTCTTTATCGTTCGATTACCTTGAGACCCACTCAACTCTATGAACAACTTCCTAGAACGGCTCGGGGTCAATCCTACTCGGTGGGCAATTCTGGTTCTGGAGCTGGGTTATCACTGCTTGTTGAGCCTGCAACATTTCGAAGATCACCCTCAGGTTGATCCCGCCATCTTAGCCGCCATAAGTTCTCTGAGCAACTAATCGAACATCCCTACGAATATTGCCCTCGAGATCAGCGGCCAAATTTTCGTTGATGGCTACATGTGAGTTAACATCGATTGGATCTACAACAGAGACTCCGTCGAGATCGAACGGGGGTACATCGTTCCCTGGTGCTATGCTATTATTTTCTCCGTGGTTGCCGAAATCATTGTCAACGTGTATAGGTGTTGATGAAGAGTTCGATATTTTGGCCTTGGAATCAAAGATACTCCAACGAACAAGTGTAAAATAGTGTGCCTTATGAAAAGTTTGTACTATGTAATCACTATTATGCTTAGCCCACGGTGGCCGCCAAACTGTTTATCCTTAAAATTGGACAATTAAATTTGTACGCGGTTTTAAGGATACGTTATGTAACTTGATACAAATTAAGAAGACAGATTAATATTCAAATTAACGATAATAAAATAAATGCAAGCTACACAAATTGAACAGCCTTAGCCTCTGAGTTTGATCACCCTCGAGCCAAGAAACGTCTCAACTAATGTAAGAACTGAACAATAAGACGATAAGAACTAGAAATGATCAGTATATTGCTTTCTTTGTGCGTGTTATAGTGTCCCTCACAAACGAACAGAACCCCCTTTATATAGTAGGGGAGTTCTACTCTTGGTACAATTCTATATAAGGTAAAAAATCTCATGATTTACTAATTAATCGGCCTCTTCTTGATACATTGCGAGATTTCCGCCGTGATCTTCGACCGATTGTGGATATTTCGGCATTCCGTTATTTGGCTCGGTAAGTTTCCCTCGATCTTGTTCGGTCTCTGAGTCATGAGCTCGGCGATCTAATTTCACGCCTTGGTTCGATATAACCCGACCTCGAGCTTTGACCTGCCATGTTTCAGCCTCGATCGATTGGTCACTCAATAGGCGTACCTGGTTTCGACTGTATACATAGGGGATCTTGAATTTTGAGTTATCCTAGCAAAACTTAAACACTTTAAGCCTTCATCAGAAGATGTAAAATTAGGATATATTTTAGATATATTTTAGATATATCGCGCGTATCCTAATTCCTAAGACTATTGCTAAGAAATATGATGATCCATCGGGATTTTTAGCAAAATCCTAATGTTCACCAGATTTTTTAGCATTGTGGCTAAAAATACTGGTGATCATCAGGATTTTGTCATAAATTATGACAATCATCATAACTTGCTAAAATTCTAGCGAGCGTGCTTTAAAATCTTGCGTCGTGCTCTTTTTCAAAAAAATTTGTTACCGGAGTCAAAAATCAACAATGACTCAAAAATATCTTACTTTGTGCCATTCTCCCGATTGGATAAAGAAATAAATGATTGTTTGAGTTAGCATGACACTTAGAAATTGGACCAAAAAATAGGATTTGACATCGCAAATATAATTTTACGCTATCAATTCATTTAACTGGTTATAATATTTTATTTATTTTGTTGTGTTTTCAAAAACTACGATTACTATATATAGTAACTTGTCGCTGTAGTTACCTTAACTTAACAGTGTTAAAATTTTATAATTGTCAATGCACAAGAAGAAGAGAAATTGAGACATATAGACATGTTTTAGCAAATATCGTCTGTCATTTAGCCGAAGTAGGATGGATCACGCTAATAACAGTAAATTGAGTTATTTTAGGCCATATGTTAGGCCAGATTGTCCGAGTTTTCACTTTTGGAGAGTGGCAAGCAAGGATGAGGCAGTTTTCCATAGTTTTGTAGGGGTAAAATTCCAGCAGTTGCATTGAGTTTTATGCTAGTTGACAGTCTCAGAGATTTTCAAACATGGGCCGTAGGAGTAAAATAACCACGGGCCTGCATATTTCGCTTGGGCCAACAATTTTTAGTCATTCAACTTTTTTTTTTTGGTCATGTCATTCAACTAAAGATAGTCCAGAAATTATCTCCTTCTGAATATAAAATAAAATGCTTATCCATTTAACATTTTTCTTGGAAGTGTTGTTTAAATAGGTAACTTTTTTATGTGTAATAATTGAAGATAAAGGTAGACTAACTCCTTTGGTGAGTTCTGAGTCCTTTGCAGTTGAGGTGGAAGGTTCAAACCCCATCAGTAGCAGCGTACCATTCTCTTTTCCTCCCCCCCCCCCCCCCCCCCAAAGTAGTCTATTTATGAAAATGTAAAATGTTGGGGACGGGACGGGGTATTTGGGTTGATAATTTTAGGTAATTTAAATTAAATAGTTCTAATAGTACGGTATGTTTTTTTTTCTCACCAAAAGAGTTTATGTTGATCAAATAAGAAATGAGTTACAAGTTATTTTCTTAATTTAATTTAACTTTTTTCACTTAAATTTTTGTTATTAACAATAGAAAATAGATCATCGCTTACAAAATAATTTATCAAGAAACAAAGTTCAAGAAATATTGTATGTTTTACCAAACACTAACAGTATACCACTTAGAAAACATTTCATTACGAAAAATATATATCGAGAAAATGTTTGTACATGTTACAGTTATACCAAACACCAACACCTAAAATACGTCAAAAAAAGTAACGCTCCCTTAATTCTAGAAAAATTCTCCAGTTGAGTTCTTAATATAACTCGATATATTTCCTTAGATGAAAAGAACATCCTCGTTCATTAATTCGAATTAAGCTAAATTCTCCAGTTTCAAAATTTAAAAGTTCTAGTTTTCTTGAAAGTCACTGACTAATTAATGCATCGGAATTTGATAATTGATAAATTATCTGTGAATGTAAAGTTGAATAATCATCATTTATGAATGTAAAATTAAATAGCTCTAGAACTATATCTAAGTACCATGATAATCAATTTTTTTACATAATATACATTTGAAACAATTAGTTAAAATGAATTAACTTTGACTCTTAAAAAAATAAACATGAAAATTGTTTATGACAAGATGATCATTACTTTAATTTGTACTTATAGGTATCCGAGAAGGTTTGCGAACAATAGTTTCTATTTGCTACTACCGCCTCACAAATCAGAATAGTCGGAACAAACTTGGCCAAGAGAGTATTGTAACGATCCGGCCGATCGTTTTGAGAATTTAATATTCGTCCGGTGGCGTAAGGTCTTGAACAACTCATATTATGTGTATTGACTTGCGTGCATGGTTGAATTCAGTTACCGGATGATTCAGAGTCGAATTGGAATAAGGAATCTAGTTTTGGAAGCTTAAGCGGTGAGAATTTGACCGGGGAATTTGACTGTTGTGTAAATGGCTTTGGAATGAGTTTTGGATGATGTCAGCAGCTTCGTATGGTAATTTTGAACTTAGGCGTGCGTTCGAATTCAGATTTGAAGGTCCGTAGGGTAATTTGAGGCATTTCGGCGAAAGTTCGAAAAGTTAAAGTTTGGAAAATGGAGAAGTTTGACCCAAAGTTGACTTTTGTGATATCGGGGTCGGAATGCGATTCCGAGAGTTGAAACAGCTCCGTCTTGTCATTTGGGACTTACCTGCAAAATTTGGTGTCATTTGGAGTTGATTTGATATGGTTCGGACGCGTGGTTGCAATTCTAGAAGTTCTTGAAGTTCATGGTGATTTTCATGCGTTGTGGTATCCGATTCGGGGTTCTAGAGGTTATTTTGGTATTTCGATCGTGCGAGCGAGTTCGTGTTATGTTTTCCGACTTGTGTGGATGTTTGGCATGGAGCCTCGGGGGTTCGGATGAGTTTTGTATGCGTTTCGGAGTGTCGGAAGAAGGTTCAGCCGTGCTGGTGTCTCTGTTCTCGCATTTGCGAGGATTTCATCGCAAATGCGATAACCACATTTGCGAGATCATTCTCACATTTGCGACGCTGGGCTGGGGCAGGGGAGTTCGCAATTGCGAACAACTTCATCGCATTTGCGACTAGGCAGCTCCGTATTTGCGACGCAACTGTCGCTTTTGCGAACATCTCAAAACTCGCATTTGCGAGTCTCATGTCGCATTTGTGACCTGATCAGAGCTGGCCAGCTTTCGCATTTTGCGATACTTATGTCGCATTTGCAATCCTGATGTCACAAATGCAACATCTGAGGCTGGTATTAAGACTCTCATTTCGGGACTTAACTTCATTTTATCATATTTTAAACCCTAGGTCTGAGGGTGGGCGATTTTGAGAGAAGATTTTCATACCAAATCATTGGGTAAGTGTCTCTAACCAAGTTCCAACTATACTTTGTGATTATATCTTAGATTTAACATAAAATTCATGAGAATCTAAAGGAGAATTCGGGGGAAAATTGTAAAATGTTTCACAAATAAAAAAATCATGATTTGAGTGATCAAATAGTATCGGAATTTGATAATTTTTGTATGTTGAACTCGTATTGGAATGGGTATTCGATTTTTGTAAAATTTATCGGGCTCCGAGGTGCGTGCTCAGGGGTCGATTTTTGGACCGATTTTTGAATTTTATTAAAGATTGAGACTTTATGATCTGGAATAGTTTCTTATGAGTTTTTTTTGTGCTTTGAAGTTATTTTGGTTAGATTTGAGCTGTCCGGAGGTCATTTTACCCGAGAAGTTCATTTTAGAGTATCGGTTTGTCTTATTTGAGGTAAGCATCTTGCCTAACCTCGTGTGGGAGATTTTCCCTTAAGATTTGAGTCTTCTATGTTGATTGTAGCCCGTGTACGCGAGGTAACGAGTGCGTACTCGGACTTATTTGTGGAAAACTAGCCTTTTAGGGTTCTTAGGTCCTTATATTCATTGTGTATGAAAGAGTTCCAACTTACTAGTTTCACCTCTACATACTCAAATTTAGAATTAATTGCTTTAGGATTCTCTCTTATTGCCCATTTGACTTAATTGAAGATTTTACCTCTTCTATTGTCATGTTATTTTTTCACAACTACTTATTTTTATTTGAAATTATCATCATCTCATCCTTTAATTGTTTAGTCATAATTGAGGTTATGATTATCTTTCCGTTGTCTATCTTTAATTGAACTGTGGAATATTCTTCGTAATTGCCCAACCTTAACAGAAGTCTAGATATCCATGTTTTAGTTGACTTGTCCTTATTTAGAACTATCTGACTCGTGTTAGTTTTCTCGTTGCCGAACTGTATATTGTGGAATTGTTGTGGCATATTAGTTCCTTCCTTGTTGAGTTGTTCTCTTTACGCCTAGCATTTTTTACTGTGATTATTCCTTGTGAATGAATTCTGCCGTTTCTTTGTGATTTAAAATTCTTAGGTTGATTTACTTGTCGTACTTTGTATTATTGTCATTGTTGCTATTGTACTTGTTGTGGTGATGCACGAGGTTTCTGCTATGCTGTAACTGTTATCTCTATTGGTTGTGTTGCATATTTACTTTGGGACGACAGAATGGTAATCCGGAAGATCTTCCGGTTTTGCATATTTACGTTGGGACTAGAATGGTATTCCAGGAGATTCCCCTGTTCTGCATATTTACTTTGGGACTATGGAACGATATTCTTGGAGATCCCCCTATTCTGCATATTTGCTTTGGGACTACAGAATAGTATTCCAAGAGATCCTCCCCCTGTATTGCTTATTTATTTTGGGACTATGGAACAGTATTCCGGGAGATCCTCCTGCACATTTATGTTTGGAGCTACGGGACGGTATCCTGGGAGATTCCCTGTTGTTATATCTGTGTTCTAAGCCGTTGGTTTCTGTGCTTACATTCTTGTAAACATTCTACGTGTTGTTCGTTCTTTTCCTTATGCTTACTAGCTGGTATTAACTATGCTAGGACACTTGCACAAATATACATATAGCTAAGTACCCTTATCGGATAAAAGGTTTTCTTGATATTGCTGAGTATAGACGCACACCCTTGTTTACTTATCTTCCATGAGACAATGGCTCTATATAGCACGTGAGTCATCAGTGTGGTTATGAGGTATGATGAGGGCACAAGATGCCTAGTGTTAGGGTTCAGATATTGAGACCCGTATTGTATGATTGTGAGATGAGGTGACACAAGGTGACTTATATTCGAAAGATATTTATGTGAAGGAAGTATATTTCGAAATATTTTTATTGGAAAGGATTATATTCTAAAGAATTTCTATTTGAAAACTTATGGGTGAAAGATTTATATATGAAGGATTTGACTAATTGATCGGAGTTTGTTGGCTAAGGCCTGATGTGAAAACTGTCGTAGTTGCTGAATTTGTAGACATGCAATTTTTTACCCTCCCCGAGAGTTTACACCATTTAGTGCTTATATATTTAGTTTAGGTCTTATTTCATTATTTTAACTAGTTTTGACTCTTTTACTTTACTTTATCACAAAAATAAAAATTACAAAATTAGTTTCATTAATATTTTGTTTGTCATACTATTTTACTAGGATTTTTATTTTTATAAAATCTTGAAAAAATACAAAAATAGTTTCACAATATAATATTATTTATTTTAATTAATTAGAATTAGTTTATTTTTTATATTATAAATTTTATATTATTTTTAGAAGAAAGAGTATGAAATTTGCGGCTAGTTTTGTTTGGTCTTAATTCAAGAGGTCCAAAGAGATGACCCAATTTTAAAGCCCAATACCTTAACCCATCAGATTTTATAAACCTAAAAAAAAAACCTTCTTCATCTTCACCCTTAAAACCCTAAGAGACATAAACCCCTCCCAGCCGTTCCATGTTCTTCACCTCACAACCAAGAAAATTCCTTCAACACCAACCAATCTAATTCCTCCTAAGCTAAGGGAGCAGTCGTAGCCTCCTCCCCCCCACCACCACCACAAAAAAGACCCCATTCCCTTCAACATCTGATCTTCCTCATAAATGAAAATGGCACCTTAGAATTTCCTGAACCACCACCCTAATCTCTAAGATCAGACATAAAATCCGCCATGAACCATAAGAGAAGACAGAGGCAGCCGAAAATCCCTTCCTGTAGGCCTACTACTGCCTCCAATTTTCCAAAATCAAAGACCCTCCAACTATAATTTTCCAATAGTCAAACACACGCACACACGGACAAAGTAAAGAACGGAATTCCTCGAAGAGCCGCTCGAATCCCTTTCCCCATTTCTCCACCTCTCGCCCTTTCTATGGTTGCCGCTGCCAGATGTGGTGATCGGCGACGGCCATGACTGTTGTTGCAGCTGAAATTTGTTTTTGCCGAGTGGTATCGAAATCAGGGTGTTGAAGTCGTTTGAGTTCGTAGTCTGAGGTTTCTAGACAGATTCGCGGTTTTCGTTGCTTTTTCCTGTTTACGATCGGGTATCATTGTTTTGGGGAATAACTCTAATGTAAAACAGAAGTGGAATTTCATCTCTACATTAAGGTCCATTTTGTTACTACTTTGCTATTTCATTTCTAACTAATGATGTTTGTTTGCCTCTTATGCTTTTTTCTGCTTCGTATGAGTACTCTCATATGTAATGTGATGAATGTATCGTATTTGATTATTCTTAGTTTAATATATCAAGGTAGCAATGTAGTTGTTAGAATTGATCAAAAAATTATTTGATTAATTCGATCTAGGAAAACCGGTAAAATTGATGTTAAATACATATTAGTTAGAGGAAACAGTGGATAGTGGGTTCAGGAATTCAAAGTAAAAGAATTGCTTCATTAATTTGATCGCCAGGAGCATATTTAAGCCGTCACTTGGGTAGGCAAGCCTTAGAATTTTTGTTAGTTTTGAGGCGATAGATCGTTCCCTTAGTTAAATTTATTCGGAGAATGCCCTGAAGGATTTGTATATATTTTATTCCAGAGAATGCCCGTAGTATTATGTAATTAGAGGCCGAAAGTGTGACGACCCGGCCGGTCGTCTTAAGAATTAACGCCCCAATCCCCTATTAAATGCTTTCCCCAAGTTTATTTCTACTAATGTGATTTGTTGGGATGTTCAGTTTTGAGTTTCGGGGAGTTTTGGTACACTTAGTCCCTAAATAAGAGCTTAAGTGTTGGAAAGTTTACCGTAGTCGGAACAGTGTGAAAACAGCTTCAGAATAAAAATCCGGTAGTTCCGTCAACTCCGTTGGGTGATTTTGGGGTTAGAAGCATGTTCGGATGGTGTTTTGGAGGTTCGTAGCTAATTTAGGCTTGAAATGCCGAAAGTCGAATTTTTGAAGTTTCTGGTCCGATAGTGAGGTTTTGATCCGAGGGTTACAGTAGTTCCGTTGTGTCATTCGGGATGTGTGTGCGAAATTTCAAGTCATTCGGACGAGGTTTGATAGACTTTTGATCGAAAGCGTATTTTGAGAAATTTAGAGTTCTTAGGCTTAAATCCATGGTTAATTCGAGGTTTCGATGTTGTTTTAGGGATTTTAAGGATTGGTACAAGTTTGAATAAGGTATTAGGTGATGTTTGTGCTTTTGGTTGAGGTCCCAGGGGCCTCGGGGTAATTTCGGATTGTTGACGGGAAGTTTGAGAAATTGTTGCAGCTGCTGCATTTTTGCTGCTTTTGGTATTTTCGCATCTGCGGTTTGGGGACCGCAGAAGCGGCTAAGAGGTCGCAGAAGCGGATTTTGGTCCTTTCTTTAGGAGCCGCAGAAGCAATACCGCATCTCCGAATTTTGAGTCGCAGATGTAGAAGCTGGCTCGTTAAGTGAAAGTCACAAAAGCGGGACCGCAGATGCGGTCCCAGGGTCGCAAATGCGGAAATCGCTGGGCAGAACATATAAATAGTTGCCTTCGTGAATTTTAGGGATTCTTTCACCATTTTCATCCGGGTTTGAAGCTTTTGAGAGAGATTTTGAGGAAAACAAAGAGGAATCGCTTGGAGGTAACGTCCTTGACTTCAGAACTCGTTTTTATGTGATTAAAGACCTAATTAGTGGTGAGAAAATGAGTAATTAGGGCTTGAGTTTAAGAGGCCTTTAATTGAGGATTTGAGGGGTCATTTGGACTCCGATTTTAGTGTTCTTATTATGTATAGACTCGTGAGAGTACGAGATTTCTAAAAATATAAATTTTACCCAATTCCGAGATGTGGTCACGAGGGGCGTTTTGGTCATTTTACATAATTTTGCATATTAGCTTAGAATATAAATGTAGAATCAGTTACTTGAAGTGTTATTTATATTATGCAATTGTATAGAATAGAATTGGGCCATTTGGAGTCGAGTACTCGTGGAAAAGACGTGGTGTTGGGTTAATTTTGAGCCGGTTCGAGGTAAGTGGCTTGTCTAACCTTGTGTGGTGGACTTTCCCCTTAGGATATGATATATCTGATAATTGAAATGCCTTGTACGTGAGGTTATGAGTGCGTACTTGAGCTAATTGTTGAAAATCCGATTTTACTTTAAGTATTTCAATTGAGTTCCTTTTTCCTGTTTTATTTTACTTGCGAATTTAGCCTGTTGTAGTTTAGAAAAGCATGTTTAGTTGATTTAATTGCCTATTTGCTTAAACTACCTTAATTGCATTACGTGAAGCATGTTAGGCTAGAATTAACCATTTACTTGGTACGAAATTTTGCATTTAATTGAGTATTCTTATGTTGCTTCTATGTGTTTTTCATTTGGGACTACGGGACGGCATCCCGGGAGATCCCCTGTACGTATTTATGATCTGGACTGAGGTGCGGGATACCAAGAGATCCCTATCATATATTGAGGATACCAAGAGATCCCTAGCATATATTGAGGATACCGAGAGATATTTGGGATACCAAGAGATCCCTAGCATATATTGAGGATACCAAGAGATCCTCGGGATACCAAGAGATCCCTAGCATACATTGAGGATACCGAGAGATCCTCGGGATACCAAGAGATCCTCAGCATATATTGAGGGTACTAAGAGATCCTCGGGATACTGAGAGATTCCTGGTTATCATCCTTGTTATGAGTGTTACTTCCTGGTGTTTGCCATTATTTCTGTTTCCGTTATTGTACTCCTTATTATCCTGTGTAGATTCTTACTGTAGTTTTTCAACTGTACTGCTTATCTTATACTGTCGTGTCTCATATTCTTTATTTTATCTTAGTAGGGCCCTGACCTTCCTCGTCACTACCCAACCGAGGTTAGGCTTGACACTTATTGAGTACCGTTGTGGTATACTCATGCCTCTTCTGCGCATGTTTTTCATGTGTAGATCCAGGTACTTCTACTCAGGCCTATCATCCTTGAGGAGGCGACTACTCTAGAGACTTCGAGGTACATCTGCCGCATCCGCAGATCGAGAAGTCCCTTTCCATTCCTGCTTTTAGTACTT
This sequence comes from Nicotiana sylvestris, assembly GCF_000393655.2. Taxonomy (NCBI): domain Eukaryota; kingdom Viridiplantae; phylum Streptophyta; class Magnoliopsida; order Solanales; family Solanaceae; genus Nicotiana; species Nicotiana sylvestris. The sequence goes on from NC_091065.1 coordinate 53,421,494, forward strand.
TAGCCCTTTTGTGTTTTTTTCTATTCATATTAGACATTCCGGAGTTAGAGCCAAGTAGTATTGATCTTAGCTTGTGATTCATGGGTTTCCGGGTCTTGGATTTGGATATTGGTTTTGAGATTTATACATGGTGTATGACGAGCGGCACATTTAAACACTGTTACTACTTTATTTATATTTTAAATTGTTTACTTATGCAAAATTTTGGTTTTGCTTTCACAAAATAGGCTTAACTAGTCGTAGAGACTAGGTACCATCACAATGGTTCACGGAGGGCGAACCGGGGTCGTGACAAGTTGGTATCAGAGCTCTAGGTTCATAGGAGTCATGGATAACAAGTCGGTTTATTAGAGTCTCGTTGATCGGTATGGAGACGTCTGTACTTATCTACGAGAGGCTATGTAACCATTAGGAAAAATTCCACTTCATTTGATTTCCTTGTCGTGCGATATTTTGACATCACCATTCTAAACTTCTATCTTCTATTCTCTCACAGATGGTGAGGACACGTGCTACTCAAGATGATTACGCACCTGCGCCCCCTACTGTAGCCATTAGAGGCCGGGGTCAGGTAGAGGTCGAGGACGTGCACGTGGCGTAGCTAGAGCACCTGCGCAAGCTGCCGCCGAGGTGCCACCAGCGGATCCATCCAGAGTCTAGGCATCTAACACGCCTACTGCTACTACCACTCTAGCTCTTCAGGAGACTTTGGCACAGTTCATGAGCATGTACACCACCCTGGCTCAGGCAGAATTGCTTCCCCTTACTGCAACTACATCTCAGACCGGGGGAGGAGCACAGACTCCCGCCGCCCGCACTCCTGAGCAGCGAGTGCATGTTGATCAGGTCCCTGAGATTATTCCTATACCGCCTGCATTACTAGCTTAGCCCGAGGACAGGGTTGCTACTTCTGAGGATGAGCAGTTGAGGCTTGAGAGGTTCAAGAAGTACAAGCCTCATGTATTTAGTGGTATAACATTGAAGGATGCTTTGGGATTTCTTGATGAGTGTTACCGCATTCTCCGTACCATGGGTATCTCAGGATCGAGCGGGGTTTCGTTCACTACCTTCTAGCTTCGAGGAGCCGCCTATGAGTGGTGGCGCACTTATGAGTTAGACAATCCGGATGAGGCTGCTTCACTGACTTGGACTTAGTTTTTAGAATTGTTCCCGAGAGAGTATATTTCTCAGAGCCTCAAGGATGCATGGTGCACAGAGTTTGAGTATTTGTGCCAGGGTGATATGACTATTTCAGAGTATGTTATCCGTTACACCAATTTGGATAGGCATGCACCAGCCTTGGTTTCTACTATTCGCGAGAGGGTTCGCCGGTTTATTGATGGGCTTATTCCCAGCATCAGATCTAGTATGGCTCGTGAGTTGGAGATGGATATTTCCTATCAGCAGATAGTGAGCATTGTTAGGAGGATTGAGGGTATGAATGCTAGGGAGAGAGAGGAGAGGGAGGCCAAGAGGTCTTGAGAGTCAGGCCATTATTCTGGTGCCCGTACCCCAGCTGCAGGTCATCATGGTAAGGGTTATATGAGTCACCCTGTTGCTCCAGCTCCTCCTTGGCCTCAGGAGCCTATTATGCACCACCGGTATCTAGCGCGCCTCATACGCGGCGTGCTTTCAGAGGTCAGTCCAGCAGACCTGGCCCTAGTCAGTCGCAGCCACCACGTCCTCCCAAAGCTTGTTTTGAGTGTGGTGAGACACGCCACATGGTGATGGATTGCCCTAGACTTGGGAGGAGTGCACCTCCACAGACTTCTCAGCCACAGCGTGCCCTGCAGAGTTCTCAGGCTATGATTACAGCTCCAGTTGCTACCCCACCTGCTCAGCCAGCTAGAGGTGGAGGTCGGGGAGGTAAAGGTTGCCCTAGAGGGGGAGGCCAAGCCATATACTATGCCCTTCCTGCCCATACCGAGGTTGTTGCCTCCAATTCTATCATCATAGGTATTATATTGGTTTGTTACAGAGATGCATCGGTTCTATTCGATCCAGGTTGTACTTACTCTTATGTGTCTTCTTATTTTGCTCCGCATTTGGGTGTATCTCGGGATTCTTTGAGTTCCCCTATTTATGTTTCTACTCCTGTGGGAGATTCTCTTGCTGTGTACCGCGTTTATCGGTTGTGTTTGGTTGCTCTTAGTGATTTTGAGACTAGTGCCGATCTATTGTTACTTAGCATAGTTGATTTTGATATTATCTTGGGCATGGACTGGTTGTTACCCCATTATGCTATTCTTGATTATCATGCCAAAATCGTGACGCTAGCTATGCCAGGTGTACCGCGTGTTTAGTGGAGAGGTACTTTAGATTACACTCCCAATAGAGTTATTTCTTTTCTTAAAGCTCAGCGTATGGTTGAGAAGGGGTGTGACACGTATTTAGCTTATGTGAGGGAAGTCAGTATTGATACCTCTTCAGTTGATTCAATTCTAGTAGTACGAGATTTTCCCAGTGTGTTTCCAGCTGATCTTCCCAGCATGCCGCTTGATAGAGATATTGATTTTGGCATTAATCTGTTGCCGGGCACTCAGCCCATTTCTATTCCTCTATATCGTATGGCTCCTCCTGAGTTGAAGAAGTTGAAGGATCAGTTACAAGAATTGATTGATAAGGGTTTTATTTGGCCTAGTGTATCACCTTGGGGTGCTCTTGTCTTGTTTGTGAGGAAAAAGGATGGTTCTATGTGTATGTGTATTGATTATCGCCAGTTGAACAAGGTTACAACGAAGAACCGTTATCTTTGCCTCATATTGATGATCTGTTTGACCAGTTTCAGGGTGCACGGGTGTTTTCTAAGATTGATTTACGCTCAGGTTACCATCAGTTGAAAATTCAGGAGCCAGATATCCCGAAGACTACTTTCAGGACTCGGTATGGTCATTATGAGTTCCTTGTTATGTCATTTGGGCTGACCAATGCCCCAGCAGCCTTTATGCATTTGATGCACAATGTGTTTCGACCGTATCTTGACTCGTTCGTCATTGTTTTTATTGATGATATTCTGGTGTATTCCCGGAGTCGGGAAGATCATGAGCAACACCTGAGGACTGTGCTTCAGACTTTGAGAGAGAAGAAGTTATATGCTAAGTTCTCGAAATGTGAGTTTTGCTTGGATTTAGTGGCATTCTTAGGCCACGTGGTATCGCGGGAGGGTATTCAGGTGGATCCGAAGAAGATAGAGGCCTTGCAGAGTTGGCCCAGACCATCCTCAACTACCGATATCCACAGTTTCCTTGGTTTGACGGGCTACTACCGTCGTTTTGTGGAGGGGTTTTCATCGATTGCAGCCCCTATGACCAGGTTTACCCATAAGGGTGCTCCGTTTCAGTGGACGGAGGAGTGTGAGGCGAGCTTTCAGAAGCTCAAGACAGCTTTGACCACAACCCCAATTTTGATACTACCTACAGGTTCGGGGTCTTATACGGTCTATTGTGATGCCTTGAGGGTTGGCCTCGTAGCGGTGTTGATGCAGGACGGTAGGGTGATTGCCTACGCGTCCAGACAGTTGAAGATACATGAGAAGAACTACCCTGTTCACGACCTTGAGTTAGCTGCCATTGTTCACGCCTTGAAAATTTGGCGCCATTATTTATACGGGGTTTCCTATGAGATTTATACTAACCATCGGAGCTTGCAGCATTTGTTAAAGCAAAAGGATCTAAATTTGTGCTAGAGGAGATGGTTAGAGTTGCTAAAGGACTATGATATCACTATTTTGTATCACCCGGGCAAGGCCAATATGGTGGCCAATGCTTTGAGTCGTCGGGCAGAGAGTTTGGGGAGTTTGGCTTATTTACCAGCATCAGAGAGGCCTACGGTGATGGATATTCTGGCCTTAGCCATCCAGTTTGTGAGATTGGATCTTTCGGAGCCCAGTCGGGTTCCAACTTGCGTGGTTTCTCGGTCTTCCTTATTTGATCATATCAGGGAGCGGTAGTATGATGACCTTCATTTGCTTGTCCTCATGGATAAGGTTCAGCACGGTGATGCTAGGGATATGGCTATTGGTGATGATGGGGTATTGAGGATGCAGGGTCGGATTTATGTACCCAATGTTGATGGGCTGCGAGAGTTGATTCTAGAGGAGGCCCATAGTTTGCGTTATTCCATCCATCTGGGTGCCACGAAGATGTATCAGGATTTGAGGCAGGACTATTGGTGGAGGCAGATGAAGAAAGATATAGTTGGATTTGTAGCTCGGTGCCTCAACTCTCAACAGGTGAAGTATGAGCACCAAAGGCCGGGTGGGATGCTTCAGCAGATAGAGATTCCGAAGTGGAAGTGGGAGCGGATCACTATAGACTTTGTAGTTGGGCTCCCATGGACTTTGAAGAAGTTTGATGCTATTTGGGTGATTATGGATCGGCTGACCAAGTCCGCTCATTTCATTCCTGTGTGTACTACTTATTCTTCGGAGCGGTTGACGGAGATTTATATCCTGGAGATTGTTCGTCTACATGGTATTCCAGTTTCCATCATTTCGGATAGAGGTACTCAGTTCACATTACGGTTTTGGAGGACCGTTCAACATGAGTTGGGTACTCGGGTAGAGTTGAGTACAATATTTCACCCTCAGACGGACGGATAGTCCAAGCGCACTATTCAGATTATTGAGGATATGCTTCGTGCATGTGTGATTGAGTTTGGAGGGTCTTGGAATCAGTTCTTGATAATGGCGGAGTTTGCTTACAACAACAACTATCAGTCCAACATTCAAATGGCACCGTATGAGGCTTTATATGGAGACGGTGTAGATCCCCGGTGGGTTGGTTTGAGCCGGGTAAGGCTAGACTATTGGTGACAAATTTGGTTCAGGATGCTTTGGAGAAAGTTAAGGTGATTCAGGATAGACTCCGCACAGCCCAGTCCAAATAGAAGAGTTACGCAGACCGGAAGGTTCGTGATGTTTCCTATATGGTTGGAGAGCGGGTTCTGCTTCGGGTATCGCCTATGAAGGGCGTTATGAGATTTGGGAAGAAAGGGAATTTGAGTCCAAGGTTTATTGGCCCTTTTGAGATATTGAGGCGTATGGGGGAGGTTGCTTATAAGCTTGCCTTACCTCCCAGCTTGGTAGGAGTTCATCCGGTATTTCATGTTTCGATGCTCCGGAGGTATCACGACGATCCATCGCATGTATTGGATTTCAGTTCAGTCCAGTTGAATAAGGATCTATCTTATATTGAGGAGCCAGGGCAATATTGGACAGACAAGTTAGAAAGCTGAGGTCAAAGAACATTGCATTAATGAAGGTTCAGTGGCGGGGCCAGCCGGTTGAGGGGGCGACCTGGGAGATCGAGCAGGATATGTGTAGCCGTTGCCCTCATCTTTTCACTACTTCAGGTATGTCTTTATGCTCGTTCGAGGAAGAACGAATGCTTAAGTGTAGGAGGATGTGACGACCTGTCTGGTCGTCTTAAGAATTAACGCCCAGATCCCCTATTAACTGCTTTTCCCAAGTTTATTTCAGCTAATATGATTTGCCGAGATGTTCGGTTTTGAGTTTCGGGGAGTTTTGGGACACTTAGTCCCTAAATGAGAGCTTAAGTGTTGGAAAGTTGACCGTAGTTAGAACAGTGTGAAGACGGCTTCGGAATGGAAATTCGGTGGTTCCGTCAGCTCCGTTGGGTGATTTTGGGGTTAGGAGCATGTTCAAATGGTGTTTTGGAGGTCTGTCGCTAATTTAGGCTTGAAATGCCGAAAGTTGAACTTTTGAAGTTTCCGGTCCGATAGTGAGATTTTGATCCGAGGGTTGGAATGGAATTCCGAGAGTTACAGTAGTTCCGTTGTGTCATTCGGGATATGTGCGCAAAATTTCAGGTCATTCAGACGAGGTTTGGTAGACTTTTTGATCAAAAGCGTATTTTGAGAAATTTGGAGTTCTTAGGCTTAAACCCATGGTTAATTTGAGGTTTCGATGTTGTTTTAGGGGTTTTAAGGATTGGTACAAGTTTGAATAAGGTATTAGGTGATGTTTGTGCTTTTGGTTGAGCTCCCAGGGGCCTCAGGGTGATTTCGGATGGTTGACGGAAAGTTTGAGAAATTATTGGAGCTGCTGTATTTTTGCTGCTTCTGGTATTTTTGCATCTGCGGTTTGGGGATCGCGGATGTGGCGCCGCAGAAGCGGCTAAGGGGTCGCAGAAGCGGATTTTGGTCCTTTCTTCAGGAACCGCAGAAGCGGTATCGCATCTGCAGATTTAGAGTCACTGATGCAGAAGCTGGCTCGTTAAGTGAAAGTCACATATGCGACATGTGTTCCGCAGAAGCGGGACTGTAGATGCGGTCCCAGGGCCGCAAATGCAGAAATCGCTGGGCAGAACATATAAATAGTTGCCTTCGCGAATTTTAGGGATTCTTTCACCATTTTCATCTGGGTTTGAAGCTTTTGAGAGAGATTTTGAGGAAAACAAAGGGGAATCGCTTGGAGGTAACGTCCTTGACTTCATAACTCGTTTTTATGTGAGTAAAAACCTAATTAGTGATGAGAAATTTGGGGAAAATGGGTAATTAGGGCTTGAGTTTAAGAGGCCTTTAATTGAGGATTTGAGGGTCATTTGGACTCCGATTTCAGTGTTCTTATTATGCATAGACTCGTGAGAGTACGAGGTTTCTGAAAATATAAATTTCACCCAATTCCGAGATGTGAGCCCGAGGGTGTTTTGGTCATTTTACATAATTTCGCGTATTAGATTAGAATTTAATTGTAGAATCAGTTACTTGAAGTGTTATTTATATTATGCAATTGATTAGAATAGATTTGGGTCATTTGGAGTCGAGTACTTGTTGCAAAGACGTGGTGTTGGGTTGATTTTGAGCCGGATCGAGGTAAGTGGCTTGTTTAACCTTGTGTGGGGGATTTTCCCCTTAGGATATGATATACTTGTTAATTGAAATGCCTTTTACGTGAGGTGACGAGTGCGTACTTGAGCTAATTGTTGAAAATCCGGTTTTACTTTAAGTATTTCAATTGATTTCCTTTTTCCTATTTTATTTTACTTGCGAATTTAGCCTGTTGTAGTTTAGAAAAGCATGTTTAGTTAATTTAATTGCCTATTTGCTTAAACTGCCTTAATTACATTACGTGAAGCATGTTCGGCTAGAATTAACCGTTTACTTGGTACGAAATTTTGCATTTAATTGAGTATTCTTGTGTTGCTTCTATGTGTTTTTAATTTGGGACTACAGGACGACATCCGGGAGATCCCCTATACGTATTTATGATCTAGACTGAGGTGCGGGATACCAAGAGATCCCTAGCATATATTGAGGATACCAAAAGATCCTCGGGATACTAAGAGATCCCTAGCATATATTGAAGATACCGAGAGATCCTCGGGATACCAAGAGATCCCTAGCATACATTGAGGATACCGAGAGATCCTCGGGATACCAAGAGATCCCCAACATATATTGCGGGTACTAAGAGATACTCGGGATACTGAGAGATCCCCAGTTATCATCCTTGTTAGGAGTGGTACTTCATGGTGTTTGCCATTTTTTTTTTTCCTGTTATTGTACTCCTTATTATCATGTGTAGATTCTTACTGTAGTTTTTCAACTGTTCTGCTTATCTTATACTGTCATGTCTCATATTCTTTATTTTATCTCAGTAGGTCCCTGACCTTCCTCGTCACTACCCAACCAAGGTTAGGCTTGGTATTTACTGAGTACCGCTGTGGTGTATTCATGCCTCTTCTGCGCATGTTTTTCATGTGCAGATCCAGGTACTTCTACTCAGGCCTATCATCCTCAAGGAGGCGACTGCTCTAGAGACTTCGAGGTACATCTGTCGCATCCGCAGACCGAGAAGTCCCTTTCCATTCCTGCTTTTAGTATTTTAGCCCTTCTGTGTTTTTTCTGTTCGTATTAGACATTCCGGAGTTAGAGCCATGTAGTATTGATCTTAGCTTGTGATTCGTGGGTTTCTGGGTCTTGTATTTGGATATTGGTTTTGAGATTTATACTTGGTGTATGCCGAGCGACACATTTAAACACTGTTACTGCTTTATTTCTATTTTAAATTGTTTACTACAAAATTTTGGTTTTTCTTCCGCAAATTAGGCTTACCTAGTCGTAGATACTAGGTGACGTCACGATAGTTCACGAAGGGCGAACCGGGGTCGTGACAGAAAGCGAACTTGTAGTACTTTTATTCTTATTTCATTTTTATTTTTATCTTTATTTTATTAGGTGGGAACGATCTTGAGCCTCTTTTGATTGTTTATTTTCTTTTTGTGTGTTTTACCTCTATTTAAATATTTAAAAGCCAACTAGATCGGGTACGCACCGTGACTTTCACGGGACGGAACTCGGGGAATGTCTAACACCTTTTTCCCGAGTCAAATGAATCCCTTATCTTGAATCTCTGGTGCAGACTTAGTTTTGGAGTCCCAAGTGCTTTAAAAGGGAAAATTGTTTTTAAACGGTGACCTGACACACCGAAACCAAATGTCAGGTGGTGACTCTGAAATATCTTTTAAAACACAATTTTGTTACTTTTCAAATTGAAAACCATTTTGAGCTTCAAAATCTTTTTATTATTTTAAAAGGTTTAAGTGAGGGTGAAAAAAAGGGTGTGACAGCTTTGGCGACTCCATAGGGGAATTGCAGGTTCGAGCTGATACTTGATCTTGTTGACTTTTAGGATATTCGATTGAGGTATTTGTTTTTTTATTTGCTTTGTTTGTTTAGTTTTTTTTATTTCTTGTTTTGTTTGTTATTTGTTTATTTCTTTTCCTTATGTGTTACTGCTTTATAAATTGTCATTATTTGCATAACCCTGAGTCTTTTTTCTGCAACAAGTCTTCCGGAGTACGTTTGAGCGTACACGGCCTTTTGTGAGTCACCAGTGTCTTTACGGGGGTAGCGTGGGAGTGTGGAGTGGGCGGACAGCTAGAGCAGCCGCCATCAACCACGTGCCACCTCGATATTGCCTTGTCTGGTGAATCCCAAACTTAGGTTAGCCTTTAGGTCATGCTTATTTGCATCATGTCATTTACACTTAGCAGGGTTGGGTCCCAGGCACCGTGTCCCTTTGTAGGAGGCCTATCCAAATTACATCAAAGTGGGCTCGTGGCCTAAAAAGATATTTAATCATCCCTATGTGTTACATGCTGCATTCCTTAAGGGTAAAAAGGTCATTTGACAGACAAATGACAGTTTGGGGGTAAATGAGAAAGAATAGAGGGTGAAGCGTAAAAATGAGACAAGTAGGACCCAATTATGTTTTTCTTTGACAACCTTTTCAAGAAAAAGAAAAGAAAACTGAAAATGAAAAATCTAAAAAGATTTTGCACTTTCCCATCATTTTTCAAAAAAAAAAACAAAAAATATGTGTTCTCCAAATCAGTTTTGTTAATTTCTCTCCCGGATCAAATCTTCCCAAACTACGCAAACCTAATTCTCGTCTTTCAGGGTGGGATACATAGGCAGCCCACATAGGGTCTGGTCTTCCTCCCCTTTCTAGCGAGTCTTAGGTTTTTGGCTTCGTAGTGTCTTAGTCAAATCTTGCATGTCTAGCCACATTCGACCACATCGGTTGTTTTTGCAAAATGGGATCATTTTCGCAGAAGTGGTTCAGTTGCCCATGTCTTAGGTCCTAGGTTCACAACTAGGTGTCATATTACTTTAAGGCTCATTCCTGTTGAATTTGCATGTCTAGCCACTTTTGGCCACATCGGCCATTCTTGCAAACTGGGGTCATTTTCGTGAAGTGTTTCATTGACCCATGTCTCAACACAACTAAGTGTACCACTATCTTAAGGTCCGTCCTTTTTGAGTTTGCATCTTTAGCCACTTCTGCCCATATCGGTCGTTTTTGCAAAAATGGATCATTTCTGCAAATTAATTTTGGGCCACGATTATTGAGAGTTTGAATCCATGTAAGCCTTAGTGAGGCATTTTCCTTAGAGGTCAATCTTGTTGAGTTTACACTTCTAGTCACCCTTGGCCACATAGGCCATTTTGCAAAAATAGCCCAATCATGGCTTGTATATGTCCACATAGTGTCTCGAGTCACTAACTCCATCGGTCTTATTTTCTCATTCATGTATGGATCCATTTAATAGAGTTCAAGCATGACAGACACCCCAAGACCATCCAATCAGAACCACTGCATTCAGAAGCTACTTGAGGAGATTTGTTTTTATATTCTTGAGTCTCTTTTCATGTTTTCTTTTACTTTCTAGTCTTGTCCAGTAGTATCGATTCTTTTAGGCTGTGTCCTAGTCTAGTTGACTTCGTTGAGTCTTTTGTTATCGTATTTCCTATTTTTGTATGTGAAAACCAAAAAAAATTATAAATGAAAAATCCAAAAAGATTTTTGTTTTTTTTAGTTTATTTTATCCATTTTTTTCTGAACTACGCTTGATCTGATTCCTAAGTGACATCATATGTAGGCAACCTACATAGGGTTCGATCAAATCATTTTTAAAAGTTAAAAAAAAGGAAAAAAAGAGAAAAGTTGTGGGATGTGAGAAATAAGAGGAACGAAAAGAGTGATAATAAGAAAAGAAAAAAGAGGAAAGAAATGAGCAAATCAAGGAGCGTAAGAGAGGAAATGAAGAAGAAAATGGCAATGAGAGTAAAATTGGGATAACGCCATATGACCTTCGTACCCTCGGAGTCATTTTAGAATCGATAACTATGACTAGTTACATTGCACATAGTGTGAGATTATCTTAGGTTAAATGTCCTAACGCTAACGTGATGACTTCATTTTGTTCCTCTTTGTTTTCTTCATTATAGCAGACGAGTGGTTGGTTTGTGGTTCTTAAACTGGTAACTCTTTCCTGCAATATAAAGTCGAAGGCAATGGCAGACGACAACAGAGTTGAGTTGGTCGATACTGGTACCCGAAAGCAGTTGGTTGAATAGGATAGCAGGTTAGTTGAAGAGGTAAGGATGTTGAGACAACACATGGTAAACATGTATCAGGCCTGGATGACTGGAAAGGCACCAACCCCGCCACCATCTAGCTTCCTAGATGCTACCCTTACCCAAGCTCCGGTCATAATGTCAAATGATCTACCATATTCTCCCTAGTAGCTCCATCGTTCGTCCTCCAACTACCTTTCCCAAAAATAACCTTGATGTTGTTGAGACCCACCAACGACAAGATCCATTGGGAGTTCTTGCTCAATGCTTTCAGCCTCAATACCGACCCCATGAATATCCTTGTACTCCAGATAATCCTTACCAATGCTACTTTCATCCACAAAATCCCTAAAGTCATACCTCACCTTCCCAGTACTCTATCCATAATGCATCGTCGTATGCTCCACACCCACGAAACCCGCAACGGCTTGCACCGCCTCCACAAATGTCTTACCCACATCTACAAGCATATCAACCACCTATCCGAAAGAGGTTCCAATCAAGGCCGTAGTACAAAATGAGAAGGCAGCAGCAAAGAGAAAAGTCTTTCACTCCTATTGGAGAATCATATGCCAGTCTATTCCAAAGACTGAGGCAATTGGACATGCTGAAGCTGATTCAGATAAAAATATCAAACCCCTTTCAAAGAATTTTGATTTTTCTCAAGGTGCGCATATTTCTCTAATTTCTCGGGGCATGACATAGAAAAGTGTTGGCATCTGAAAAGAGCAGTCCAGAAGCTTATTGATGTATGTGACATTATCGTGCAAAATTCAAATGCATCAGATACTAGCCAAAGTCCATTGCCTATTCATAATGAGACGTATATGGTGGGCATGATTTGTGTGGAAAAGGAATATGAGAACTCTTCTAAATCCCTTGAAGGGCCACTTAATACAAAGTTTTTAGCGCTATCAGTCTCGGTTCCAAAGGTTGATCTTAAGAACAAGTTGGCAAAAAGGACCCAAAAGCTATTTGCTAAGATCAACGTGATGGAGATTTGTGGAGGTTCTGGTAATATTAATGTGGAACTCAGTCGCTAAGATGTCAAGCTTGGTAATAGGAAAGACACTCCTTTCTTGGCTAGCCAGGGCGAGTTTTGGTGGTTTATTTTGTTGTCATTTTTGTTGTCCGGGTTATTTCAAGATTGTAATCTGGATATTGTCTTGTGGCTCAAACCCTTCTTCTTCTTCTTCTTCTACTTATTTTGCCTAGTTCGTTTAGTTGTAGTAATTCGTCTAGTGTTATCTAGGATTGTTCCAAGGATGTAACTCATGTCTATTTTGCTTGTTTTGTTCAAACCTTTTTCAACATCTGTCTAATGCAATCTCTTGTTTTCTGTTAGTTCTAGTCAGTTTTTGTTTAGGTCACTTTTCATTTTATAGTGCTTTTCATGTTGACTCTAGTGACATGACATGAACTCATAATTCTCAGTCTGGTATTGAAAGTGAGTCTAATCATGAAACAATGAAACAAGTTTTGAAGAGGCACATTTGTGGGAAATGAGTAAAGATTTGGACATTTTGAGATCATTTAAAGCCCAAATTGTGTGAAACTGGGGCAGATAGTTTGGGAAGTTAAGAGGACGACAAAAATTAATTACAAGAGAGTGCATCCCAGAAAATTTGAAACAAGCAATTTTGAGTTCAAGTACATCTCAAGTTACAAGGCAAAGCCAAGAGAGTTTATCCCAAACTGACGGAGGGTATCCATTGTGAAGAATAAATTACCTAACGAGAATTTTGTACTTGACAAGGAACTAAAGAAAATGGAAGGCATATCAGTGCTATCAATGTCGAAGCTGCAAAAGAAATATTATGCATGATCTTCATTTTTCATCCTCAAGTTACATGTGTTGTACTTGGAATTTTCAGAGATCAGGAGGCCCTCTTTCAGCTGCTCAAACACTTTATACCCTTCGGTACCCTTTTGAGTCAGTGTTGATTTCTTTGACCTCCCCTCTTTTGGAATCAAGTTAGAGTCATAAAAAAAAGTTCAGGTCCCCATAGATTTGTTTTAAAAAGTTCATTCGAAAAGAAAAATTTTAAAAGAAAAAAAAGAGAAAAAGAAGAAAAAGAAAAGAAAAGAAAAAAAAAAGAAAAAAAGAGAAAGAAATAAAAGGAAAAGAAAAACAACAAAAAAACCAACTTTGTCTGAACTACGTTCGACCTGATTCTTGTCACCACAAAATACGTAGGCAGCCTTACGGTTCGGTCACACCAAATAAAATATTTCATAATCCCACAAAGTCAAGAGTGGAGAAATTTTTCTTAGAAATTCCATCTCAATAAAAAAAGAGAAGAGAGAATCAAATTCTCTTGTTTTAGAAACTGGGGCAAAGTTTTTAAAATGGATTCAAAAGTTGTAAATAAATTAACCCTGTTGTCTTAGTTATTTTGAGCCTTTATGATATCCTTTCTTTCTAATCCTGTCCAAAAGCCACATTACAGTCCAAAAAAGACCTTCCAGATAATCTTTGAGGTTGCCAAGTTAGACATGCCAGGAGCATATGATATTTCTACCATGATTAATGCCTTGTCATCTGCAGAACCAGAGGAAATAGGAAGAAAAGAACAAAATGAGAGTCTTATCGGTGAAAACCTTCGCAGGAACCGTAAGGCAACAGTGAGTTGAGAGAAAGAGCAAAATGAGAGAGGCTTGATGGTAAAAACCCTTCGAGTACTACAAGTCGAATAAGGATCGTGAATCAGAAAGGATAATTAGAGCATTGAAGCCCAGTTTCACGGCATAGAGGTACAATAAGAGTTGAACATTAGACTTTCTTGATAGATTAGGCCATTAATCCAAAAATGCATGTCATGGTCATTAGAGTTGGTATCCACATCTGATAAGTTTTTACTTTGTAGTTTTCTTGTTAGATATCATGTCTTTCCATTGTCCCTTACTCTATTCCTCTTATTTTGTTCAAGTCCTCTTTTTGAGTCAGTTTGGTCAAAACAAGTGAGAAATGACTTCAAATTTTTCTACCAGCTTTCCAATTGTACAGAGCGGAATCTGGCTAGCATATCAAAGAGGCATAAGTCAGGAAAGAATAATATGTGCGCTGATTTGATAACAATCGACGTGCTTTGGGATTTATGTGAAATGTAAAGGTTCAGTGAATGTCAATTCATGAGCAATATATCGGGTATAAGGTAATGGGCTTGAATGTATCAGAGGTGTTTTCATTGATAAGGGTTGACAGAGAAAGTGGTTAACCAATAACAAGCAAGGTCTTTCAAGTGAAAATCAAAGTTATCATGGCAAGTGAAAGAGCAATAGCCCTCAAGGCCAAGGCCACAAACCAACCACCACATTTTAAACTCAAAAGTTTTCTTTGTTTGAAATAGGGACGAAAACTGTGTCCAAATCAAAGCTTGGAAGCTCGAACCTTTCAGGGGCAAGAAAATTTGTTTGATTTGCAGGGATCCTCCATAAGGAAAAGTATGGTTCAGGGTCAAGGAATTTTGTTCTTTCTGCAGGGCTCTTCAGGGAAGAGAGCATGGCTTAGGTAAGTTCATTTTAAATTTTCAGGACCCTCCTGGATAATGAGATTTAGTTTACAAGTTTTCAGAACCCTCCTGGATAATGGGATTTAGTTTCCAAGTTTTCAGGAGCCTCCTAGATAATGGAATTTAGTTTTCAAGTTTTTAGGACCCTCATGGATAATGGGATTTAGTTTCATGTTTTCAGGACCCTCCTAGATAATGAGATCAGTTTTCAAGTTCGCAGAACCCTCCTGGATAATGGGATTTAGTTTCAAGTTTTTAGCACCCTCCTGGATAATGGGATGTAGTTTTCAAGACTGATAGAAACTAAGCTTCCACCAGACTTTATAAAGAACCAGATTCTCTATCAATTCCCACTGTAAGCAATTGACTGTAAAACCAAATAGTATAGTGAATCAGGTTCTCTAATTGTTCCCACAGTAACTCGGCAGTAAATAAAGAACACATAGGATTTTTACGTGGAAAAATCCAAACTCAAGGGGACAAAAACCACGACCTACACTTGTAGGCTTTCAACTTTACTAACTTGTAAACACACTATTATAAGCCACTTTGTAATGACTCTATTACAAAGACTTCAACTCAACTAACTTGTGATACACTTAGCACAAGCCACTTTGTCACTCACTAGTTACAAAGACTTAAACTCAACTAACATGTGATACACTTACAACAAGCCACTTTGTCACTCACTAGATTCAAATACTTCAACTCAACTAACTTGTGACGCACTTACCACAAGCCACTTTGGCACTCACTAGTTACAAAGACTTCAACTTATGACTAACTCTAGTCACAACACAAACTCATAAAGTTTATGGTTTTACAAAGGGGTTCCTACACAATGCTTTAACTAAGCTAAGTAGGAGTTACAAATGAAAAACAAATAACAAAGACTCAACAAACCTAAGGACTTAAGATATCTTCAATCTTTGGATCTGATCCTTGAGGTTGTAGCAGCTTTGTTCTTGAGAGAGGTTGTGGCTAGCACTTGAGAGAATATTTTCTTTTTATTTCGCAAGTGTTGAAGAGATGAAATTCCTTGCCTCATGTTGATAATATGTATGTGTTATGTCATCAAGGATGATGCAATAAAGTGCCCTTTAGTTTTGCCTTAGCAAGCTACAGCTGTGCTGTTGTACTGCTGCCAGACGGTACAGTGCAGCAGTCTGCCAGACGGTACAGTGCAGCAGTCTGCCAGACAGTACAGTGCAGCAACTTTTACATCTGTAGAGTTGACTGTACAATGACGAGGGAAACTGATCCCTTTCTGGTCCCTCTGCTTTTTCCTTATCTGATTTCATTGAGAATTGAACCAGATATCTGATTAGTTATTCTGAATGTAAGGAACTTAATTGTATCAGATTCCTTATCTTGTTCTCGCATGAAGTAAGTTGTTTTACCTTACTTGATTGTATTTATACATGTGTGACATCACTTACAATAAAGTAAGCAAGGTAGGTAAAACGTCTTCCACAGAAAGTTAACTGCTGCACTGTTCCTGTACAGTAGCGTGTGCAGGCAGCAACTTTCCAGCTGGAGAGTTGACTTTATACAGTCTCCTCGGGAACTGGTAGGGACCTGTTCCCTTAGTTGTTCCTTCCACTCTGAAGAGTTGAGTTATATCTAATGCTGAATCCCAACCTGGAACTTTGTGATCTTAAGGTGTTCCCTCAGTTGTTCCTTCCACTATGAAGAGTTGAGTTATATCTAACGCTGGATCCCAACCTGGAACGTTGTGATCTTAAGGTCTTGTAAATGTATAACAGGTTCCTTATCTGGTTTTGGATGGTAAGTTTGTTAGATCATCAAAACATAAAGTAAAGTACTTATGCCCAAAGTACTTGTAACCTATCAAGGACCCTCCTGGATAATGGAATTTAATTTTCATGTTTTCAGGACCCTCCTGTATAATGGGATTTAGTTTTCAAGTTTTCTGGACCCTCCTGGATAATGAGATTTAGTTTCAAGTTTTCAGGACCCTCCTAGATAATGGGATTAGTTTTCAAGTTCTCAGGACCCTCATGGATAATGGGATTTAAGTTTTAAGTTTTTAGGACCCTCTTGAAAAATGGGATTTAACTAACACTCACAAATGTTCCTGGTACAAACTGGGGCAGAAGATTTTCCTTGTTTTATCTGTTTTGCTGTAATTGCAGGCGCCCACCTGGAGAACGACGAATTCATTTCAAAATTTATTTCAAGTTTCAAGGCAGTGGCAGGTTCCCCCTGGAGAACGGGGGAAGTCATTTAAAGTTTCAAGCAAGTCGCAGGCGCCCACCTGGAGAACGAGAGAATTCATTTCAAGTTTCAAGGCAGTGGCAGGCGCCCACCCAGAAAATGAGGGAATTTATTTCAAGTTTCAAGTCAGTGGCAGGCGCCCACCTGGAGAACAAGGGAATTTATTTCAAGTTTCAAGTCTTAAGTCAGTGGCAGGCGCTCACCTGGAGAACGAGGGAATTCATTTCAAAGTTTTATGTTAGTGGCAGGTGCCCACCTGGAGAATGAGGGAATTCATTTCAAGTTTAACTTAGAGGTAGGCACCCACCTGGAGAACGAGAGAATTCATTTCAAAGTTTTTTGTCAGTGGCAGTCGCCCACCTGGAGAACGAGGGAATACATTTCAAGTTTAAGTCAGAGGCAGGCGCCCACCTGGAGAACGAGAGAATTCATTTCAAAGTTTTATGTTAGTGGAAGGAGCCTACCTGGAGAACGAGGAAATTCGTTTCAAGTTTTAAGTCAGTGGCAGACGCCCACCTGGAGAACGAGGAAATTCATTTCAGAATTATTTCAGTTTTAAGCAAGTTGCAGGCACCCACCTGGAGAATGAGGGAATTCATTTCAAGTTTTAAGCAAGCTGCAGGCGCCCACCTGAAGAATGCGGGTAATCATTTCAAGTTCAAGTCATTGGCTGGCGCCCACTTAGTGAATGAGGGAATTCATTTTAGTTTAAGTCAGTGGCAGGCGCCCACCTATAGAACGAGGGAATCCATTTTAAGTTTCAAGTCGGTCGTAGCCGCCCACCTGGAGAATGAGGGTATTCATTCCAAGTTTTAAGTTATTGGCAGGCGCCCACCTAGAGAACAAGGAAATTTCATTTCAAGTTTTAAGTTGGCCGCATGCGCCCACCTGGAGAACAAGAGACTTCATTTTAGAGTTACTTTCAATTCTCAAATTCAAGAGGTATCAGGAGCCCGCCTGAAGAACAGGTTCAACATTTAATTTCCAAGATTCAAGTTAGAGAAGCATCGGGAGCCCGCCCGAAGAATAGGGTCAACTTTGAATTTTCAAGTTCAAGAAGTATCAGGAGACTGCCTGAAGAACATGGTCAACGTTCAGTTTTTAAGTTCAAGTCAGAGAGGCATCAGGAGCCCGCCTGAAGAACAGGGTCAACTTTCAGTTTTCAAGATTCAAGTCAAAATCAAACAGGAGGATCCCGCCTGAAGAATAGGGTCAACTTTCAATTTTCAAATTCAAGTCAAAGACAACAGGAGGCTGCCTTAAAAACAGGGTCAACATTTAGTTTTCAAGTTCAAGTAAGAGAAGTATCAGGATCCCGCCTGAAGAACAGGGTCAACTTTCAGTTTTCAAGATTCAAGTCAAAGACAGCGGATCCCGCCTGGAGAATAGGGGCAATTTTTAGTTCAAATCAGAAGTAGCACGAGCCCCCCCCCCCCCCCCGAAAGACAAGGTTTGCAAGCTCAAGTCTACTCAAAGTTCAAGTTTATTTCAAGTACAAGCAGCAGGATGCCCGTTGAAGAACAGGGTCAACTTCTAGTTTTCTTCAAATTCAAGTCAGCAGGATGCCCACCTGAAGAATAGGGTAAATTTTTAGTTTCATGTTGAAGGAGCAAGTGGAGACTCAAAGAAGATTCAAGACAAGAAGTAGATAGAATCTTGTGTTTTTCTTTTATTTTTGTTGTAATTTTTCCTCTTAATTTTGATGTAGTGGCAGGAATCGCAGACCGGAACCTCGACGGCACCTGAATCGGCTCTCCACCTCGGTACTTCATTGCTTTTCTTACTTCTGAACTACACGTGGCCGGATTCCTTTATAGCCAAGGATATGTAGGCAACTCAGATACCAGGGCTCGGTCACATTCTCCTTTCTTTTAGTTTTTGGTCTCTCTAAATAAGGGTCAGGTCAAAAAACCTGTCTCGTCGTTCTTTGTCTGGAAACTCTTCGTATTGCCAGTCAAAGAAGGGCAGCTGTAGACATGTAACCCTACCCGAGATTTTACACCATTTAGTGCTTATATATTTAGTCTAGGTCTAATATCGTTATTTTAACTAGTTTTGACTCTTTTACTGTATTTTATCACAAAAATAAAAATTACAAAAATAGTTTCATTAATGTTTTATAGTCATTCTATTTTAATAGGATTTATTTTTATAAAATCTTGAAAAATACCAAAATAGTTTACAATATAATATTATTTATTTTAATTAATTAGAATTAGTTTTCTATTTAATATTATAAATTTTATATCATTTTTAGAAAAAAGAGTATGAAATTTGAGGCTAGTTTTGTTTGGTCTTTATTCAAGAGGTCCAAAGAGATGGCCCAATTTTAAAGCCCAATACCTTAACCCATCAGATTTTATAAACCTAAAAAAACCTTCTTCATCTTCAACCTTAAGACCCTAAGAGACCTAAACCCCTCTCAGCCGTTCCATGTTCTTCACCTCACAACCAAGAAAATTCCTTCAACACCAATCAACCAACCAACCTAATTCCTCCTAAGCTAAGGAAGCAGTCGTAGCCCTCCCCCCTCCCCCCCCACACAAAATAACCCCATTCCCTTCAACATCTGATCTTCCTCACAAATGAAAAGGGCACCTTAGTATTTCCTGAACCACCACCCTAATCTCTAAGACCAGACCCAAAATTGGCCATGAACCATAAGAGAAGAAAGAGGTAGCCGAAAAATCCCTTCCTCTGGGCCTACTACTGCCTCCAATTTTTCAAAATGAACGACCCTCGAACTATAATTTTCCAACATTCAAACACACGCACACACGGACAAAGTAAAGAACGGAATAGCAGTGCCCATTAAGTATCAAGGCTATCGCGTAGGCCAAGGCCACAAACCAATAAGCTTCATAATGCCCATTAAGTTTCAAGTGAAAATCAAAGTTATCATGGCAAGTGAAAGAGCAATAGCCCTCAAGGCCAAGGCCACAAACCAACCACCACATTTTAAACTCAAAAGTTTTCTTTGTTTGAAATAGGGACGAAAACTGTGTCCAAATCAAAGCTTGGAAGCTCGAACCTTTCAGGGGCAAGAAAATTTGTTTGATCTGCAGGGATCCTCCATAAGGAAAAGTATGGTTCAGGGTCAAGGAATTTTGTTCTTTCTGCAGGGCTCTTCAGGGAAGAGAGCATGGCTTAGGTAAGTTCATTTTAAATTTTCAGGACCCTCCTGGATAATGAGATTTAGTTTACAAGTTTTCAGAACCCTCCTGGATAATGGGATTTAGTTTCCAAGTTTTCAGGAGCCTCCTAGATAATGGAATTTAGTTTTCAAGTTTTTAGGACCCTCATGGATAATGGGATTTAGTTTCATGTTTTCAGGACCCTCCTAGATAATGAGATCAGTTTTCAAGTTCGCAGGACCCTCCTGGATAATGGGATTTAGTTTCAAGTTTTTAGCACCCTCCTGGATAATGGGATGTAGTTTTCAAGACTGATAGAAACTAAGCTTCCACTAGACTTTATAAAGAACCAGATTCTCTATCAATTCCCACTGTAAGCAATTGACTGTAAAACCAAATAGTATAGTGAATCAGGTTCTCTAATTGTTCTCACAGTAACTCGGCAGTAAATAAAGAACACATAGGATTTTTACGTGGAAAAATCCAAACTCAAGGGGACAAAAACCACGACCTACACTTGTAGGCTTTCAACTTTACTAACTTGTAAACACACTATTATAAGCCACTTTGTAATGACTCTATTACAAAGACTTCAACTCAACTAACTTGTGATACACTTACCACAAGCCACTTTGTCACTCACTAGTTACAAAGACTTAAACTCAACTAACATGTGATACACTTACAACAAGCCACTTTGTCACTCACTAGATTCAAATACTTCAACTCAACTAACTTGTGACGCACTTACCACAAGCCACTTTGGCACTCACTAGTTACAAAGACTTCAACTTATGACTAACTCTAGTCACAACACAAACTCATAAAGTTTATGGTTTTACAAAGGGGTTCCTACACAATGCTTTAACTAAGCTAAGTAGGAGTTACAAATGAAAAACAAATAACAAAGACTCAACAAACCTAAGGACTTAAGATATCTTCAATCTTTGGATCTGATCCTTAAGGTTGTAGCAGCTTTGTTCTTGAGAGAGGTTGTGGCTAGCACTTGAGAGAATATTTTCTTTTTATTTCGCAAGTGTTGAAGAGATGAAATTCCTTGCCTCATGTTGATAATATGTATGTGTTATGTCATCAAGGATGATGCAATAAAGTGCCCTTTAGTTTTGCCTTAGCAAGCTACAGCTGTGCTGTTGTACTGCTGCCAGACGGTACAGTGCAGCAGTCTGCCAGACGGTACAGTGCAGCAGTCTGCCAGACAGTACAGTGCAGCAACTTTTACATCTGTAGAGTTGACTGTACAATGACGAGGGAAACTGATCCCTTTCTGGTCCCTCTGCTTTTTCCTTATCTGATTTCATTGAGAATTGAACCAGACATCTGATTAGTTATTCTGAATGTAAGGAACTTAATTGTATTAGATTCCTTATCTTGTTCTCGCATGAAGTAAGTTGTTTTACCTTACTTGATTGTATTTATACATGTGTGACATCACTTACAATAAAGTAAGCAAGGTAGGTAAAACGCCTTCCACAGAAAGTTAACTGCTGCACTGTTCCTGTACAGTAGTGTGTGCAGGCAGCAACTTTCCAGCTGGAGAGTTGACTTTATACAGTCTCCTCGGGAACTGGTAGGGACCTGTTCCCTTAGTTGTTCCTTCCACTCTGAAGAGTTGAGTTATATCTAATGCTGAATCCCAACCTGGAACTTTGTGATCTTAAGGTGTTCCCTCAGTTGTTCCTTCCACTATGAAGAGTTGAGTTATATCTAACGCTGGATCCCAACCTGGAACGTTGTGATCTTAAGGTCTTGTAAATGTAAAACAGGTTCCTTATCTGGTTTTGGATGGTAAGTTTGTTAGATCATCAAAACATAAAGTAAAGTACTTATGCCCAAAGTACTTGTAACCTATCAAGGACCCTCCTGGATAATGGAATTTAATTTTCATGTTTTCAGGACCCTCCTGTATAATGGAATTTAGTTTTCAAGTTTTCTGGACCCTCCTGGATAATGAGATTTAGTTTCAAGTTTTCAGGACCCTCCTAGATAATGGGATTAGTTTTCAAGTTCTCAGGACCTTCATGGATAATGAGATTTAAGTTTTAAGTTTTTAGGACCCTCTTGAAAAATGGGATTTAACTAACACTCACAAATGTTCCTGGTACAAACTGGGGCAGAAGATTTTCCTTGTTTTATCTGTTTTGCTGTAATTGCAGGCGCCCACCTGGAGAACGACGAATTCATTTCAAAATTTATTTCAAGTTTCAAGGCAGTGGCAGGTTCCCCCTGGAGAACGGGGGAAGTCATTTAAAGTTTCAAGCAAGTCGCAGGCGCCCACCTGGAGAACGAGAGAATTCATTTCAAGTTTCAAGGCAGTGGCAGGCGCCCACCCAGAAAATGAGGGAATTTATTTCAAGTTTCAAGTCAGTGGCAGGCGCCCACCTGGAGAACAAGGGAATTTATTTCAAGTTTCAAGTCTTAAGTCAGTGGCAGGCGCTCACCTGGAGAACGAGGGAATTCATTTCAAAGTTTTATGTTAGTGGCAGGTGCCCACCTGGAGAATGAGGGAATTCATTTCAAGTTTAACTTAGAGGTAGGCACCCACCTGGAGAACGAGAGAATTCATTTCAAAGTTTTTTGTCAGTGGCAGTCGCCCACCTGGAGAACGAGGGAATACATTTCAAGTTTAAGTCAGAGGCAGGCGCCCACCTGGAGAACGAGAGAATTCATTTCAAAGTTTTATGTTAGTGGAAGGAGCCTACCTGGAGAACGAGGAAATTCGTTTCAAGTTTTAAGTCAGTGGCAGACGCCCACCTGGAGAACGAGGAAATTCATTTCAGAATTATTTCAGTTTTAAGCAAGTTGCAGGCACCCACCTGGAGAATGAGGGAATTCATTTCAAGTTTTAAGCAAGCTGCAGGCGCCCACCTGAAGAATGCGGGTAATCGTTTCAAGTTCAAGTCATTGGCTGGCGCCCACTTAGTGAATGAGGGAATTCATTTTAGTTTAAGTCAGTGGCAGGCGCCCACCTATAGAACGAGGGAATCCATTTTAAGTTTCAAGTCGGTCGTAGCCGCCCACCTGGAGAATGAGGGAATTCATTTCAAGTTTTAAGTTATTGGCAGGCGCCCACCTAGAGAACAAGGAAATTTCATTTCAAGTTTTAAGTTGGCCGCATGCGCCCACCTGGAGAACAAGAGACTTTATTTTAGAGTTACTTTCAATTCTCAAATTCAAGAGGTATCAGGAGCCCGCCTGAAGAACAGGTTCAACATTTAATTTCCAAGATTCAAGTTAGAGAAGCATCGGGAGCCCGCCCGAAGAATAGGGTCAACTTTGAATTTTCAAGTTCAAGAAGTATCAGGAGACTGCCTGAAGAACATGGTCAACGTTCAGTTTTTAAGTTCAAGTCAGAGAGGCATCAGGAGCCCGCCTGAAGAACAGGGTCAACTTTCAGTTTTCAAGATTCAAGTCAAAATCAAACAGGAGGATCCCGCCTGAAGAATAGGGTCAACTTTCAATTTTCAAATTCAAGTCAAAGACAACAGGAGGCTGCCTTAAAAACAGGGTCAACATTTAGTTTTCAAGTTCAAGTAAGAGAAGTATCAGGATCCCGCCTGAAGAACAGGGTCAACTTTCAGTTTTCAAGATTCAAGTCAAAGACAACGGATCCCGCCTGGAGAATAGGGGCAATTTTTAGTTCAAATCAGAAGTAGCACGAGCCCCCCCCCCGAAAGACAAGGTTTGCAAGCTCAAGTCTACTCAAAGTTCAAGTTTATTTCAAGTACAAGCAGCAGGATGCCCGTTGAAGAACAGGGTCAACTTCTAGTTTTCTTCAAATTCAAGTCAGCAGGATGCCCACCTGAAGAATAGGGTAAATTTTTAGTTTCATGTTGAAGGAGCAAGTGGAGACTCAATGAAGATTCAAGACAAGAAGTAGATAGAATCTTGTGTTTTTCTTTTATTTTTGTTGTAATTTTTCCTCTTAATTTTGATGTAGTGGCAGGAATCGCAGACCGGAACCTCGACGGCACCTGAATCGGCTCTCCACCTCGGTACTTCATTGCTTTTCTTACTTCTGAACTACACGTGGCCGGATTCCTTTATAGCCAAGGATATGTAGGCAACTCAGATACCAGGGCTCGGTCACATTCTCCTTTCTTTTAGTTTTTGGTCTCTCTAAATAAGGGTCAGGTCAAAAAACCTGTCTCGTCGTTCTTTGTCTGGAAACTCTTCGTATTGCCAGTCAAAGAAGGGCAGCTGTAGACATGTAACCCTACCCGAGATTTTACACCATTTAGTGCTTATATATTTAGTCTAGGTCTAATATCGCTATTTTAACTAGTTTTGACTCTTTTACTGTATTTTATCACAAAAATAAAAATTACAAAAATAGTTTCATTAATGTTTTATAGTCATTCTATTTTAATAGGATTTATTTTTATAAAATCTTGAAAAATACCAAAATAGTTTACAATATAATATTATTTATTTTAATTAATTAGAATTAGTTTTCTATTTAATATTATAAATTTTATATCATTTTTAGAAAAAAGAGTATGAAATTTGAGGCTAGTTTTGTTTGGTCTTTATTCAAGAGGTCCAAAGAGATGGCCCAATTTTAAAGCCCAATACCTTAACCCATCAGATTTTATAAACCTAAAAAAAACCTTCTTCATCTTCAACCTTAAGACCCTAAGAGACCTAAACCCCTCTCAGCCGTTCCATGTTCTTCACCTCACAACCAAGAAAATTCCTTCAACACCAATCAACCAACCAACCTAATTCCTCCAAAGCTAAGGAAGCAGTCGTAGCCCTCCCCCCTCCCCCCCCCACACAAAAAAAAACCCCATTCCCTTCAACATCTGATCTTCCTCACAAATGAAAAGGGCACCTTAGTATTTCCTGAACCACCACCCTAATCTCTAAGACCAGACCCAAAATTGGCCATGAACCATAAGAGAAGAAAGAGGTAGCCGAAAAATCCCTTCCTCTGGGCCTACTACTGCCTCCAATTTTTCAAAATGAACGACCCTCGAACTATAATTTTCCAACATTCAAACACACGCACACACGAACAAAGTAATGAACAAACACACGCACACACGGACCAAGAGCCGCTCGAGTCCCTTTCCCCATTTCTCCAGCTCTCGTCCTTTCTATGATTGCCGCTGCCGTATGTGGTGACCGGTGACGGCCATGACTGTTGTTGCGGCTGAAATCTGTTTTTGCCGAGTGGTATCGAAATCGGGGCATTGAAGTCGTTTGAGTTCGTAGTCTGAGGTTTCCGGACAGATTTGCAGTTCCCATTGCTTCTCCCTGTTTATGATCGAGTATCATTGTTTTGGGGACTATCTCTAATGCAAAACAGAAGTGGAATTTCGTCTCTACATTAAGGTCCATTTTTTTACTACTTTGCTATTTCATTTCTAACTAATGATGTTTGTTTGCCTCTTATGCTTTTTTTTCTGTTTTGTACGAGTACTTCTCATGTGTAATGTGATGGGTGTATCGTATTTGATTATTATTAGTTTAATATATCAAGGTAGCAAGGTAGTTGTTAGAATTGATCAAAACATTTATTTGATTGAATCGATCTAGGAAAACCTGTATAATTGATGTTGAATACATATTAGTTAGAGGAAACAGTGGATAGTGGGTTTGGGAATTCAAAGTAAAAGAATTGCTTCATTAATTTGATCGCCAGGAGCATATTTAGGCCGTCACTTGGGTAGGCAAGCCATATGATTTTTGTTAGTTTTGAGGTGATAGGTCGTTCCCTTAGTTATATTTATCCGGGGAATGCCCCGAAGTATTTTTATATATTTTATTCGGGGGAATGCCCCGTAGTATTCTGTAATTGGAGGCCAAAAGCGAACTCGTAGTACTTTTATTCTTATTTCAATTTTATTTTTATCTTTCTTTTATTAAGTGGAAAGATCTTGAGCCTCTTTTGATTGTTTATTTTCTTTTTGTGTGTTTTACCTCGATTTAAATATTTTAAAAGCCAACTAGATCGGGTATGTAACCGTGACTTTTATGGGACTCGGGAAATGCCTAACATATTCTCCCCGAGTCAAATGAACCCCCTTATCTAGAATTTCTGGCGCAGACTTAGTTTTAGAGTCCCAAGTGTTTTAAAAGGGAAAATTGTTTTTAAACTGTGACCTAACACACCGAAACCAAATGTCAGGTGATGACTCTGAAATATCTTTTAAAACACAATTTTGTCACTTTTCAAATTGAAAACCCTTTTGAGTTCAAAATCTTTTTATTATTTTAAAAGGGGTTAAGTGAGGGTGAAAAAAGGGGTGTGACAGAATTATTATTTGTGTTTATTATATTTGTGATTTCGGATTTAGGTTGTGATTCCGTTCACTCGTCTGTGTCCTTATTATGGTATTCCGCTGTTACTTGTTATTTCCTTCCTTATTGTAAATTTCAGTATTGTTAGCCATATCGCGTAGTCTTTATGTAGATATCATGTTTTGTTGTTCCTATACTTATACTTGTTAGATTATTAAACCGATAGGTATCTTGACTGTTCCTCGTCGCTACTCCACCGAGGTCAGCCTTGATACTTAATGGGCACCGCTATGGTGTGCTCATACTACACTTATGTAGATTTTTTTATACACATCCAGGTAATTGTTTGTTAGTAGCTATACGGATCGTTGCTGTGGAGACTCAAGGTAAATCTGTTGCTGCATTCGCAGGCTTCGGAGTCACCTTCCTAATTTTGTATTCACACTGTTTTACTTATTTCCAAACAATTGTATTTAGAAGTTGTTGTAAACTATGTAGAGCTTATAACTTGTACTTCCGGTTTTGGAAAATTGTAAATTCTATAAAGATTTCTATATCGAGACTGTTAGTCTTTCTTATTATTGTTGATATTCAGTAAATGTTAGGCTTACCTAGTCCATAAGACTAGGCGCCATCACGATACCCAACAGAGGGGAAATTGGGTCGTGACAGGTGTTTGTATTGGCTTTTAAGCTAGTCAAATTAACTTTTAAGCTCTTTTTAGCTTCTTTTTTTCGTGTTTGGCAAAGTTAAAAAGTGATTAAAATAAGTTAAAAATTGCTTAAAACAAGCCAAAAGCAATAAGTTGGTTGCCTGGCAACTCCAACTTATTGCCTTTTGGCTTAAAAGCTATTTCTACTGAAAAGTCACTTTTTTTAAGCCAATCCAAACGGGCTTTAAGGACAATTTCATCAAGTACTGATTCTATTTGCTACTACCGCCTCGTGCCAAAGTCTCCAATGCGTCACTGGATTTGATCTTATAACAATATCAATGGGAAACATCCAAAGTAGTAAAAAGGAAAAGAATGGTCCTGGTAAAGTACTAATAAGTCAATCTTATGAAATGTGAATATAGTTGCTTGATTATTTTCAGGGTAGCTTCAATTTGCAAACAAGATTTAAGAAATTAAGAAAAAAAAGAGATCGAGAAGGGCATATTCGAACAAGATTTGAAGTGTATGGGTTGAGAATATTTATTTTTCTTTTGAATTATTGAGTTATAAATTAGAAATTTGTACATGTTTGATGATTTTTTAGAATAAATACAGAATGTAAACAAAAGCTACTGGTTGAGGGACGCATAGTCGAAGCTCTACATCTGCCTGACAGCGCGTGGGAAGGGTCTCCCTTTGCATCTCGCTGAATGTTACTAAAGGAATAGAGATGAGTTGTCTCTCTCTATACTATTTGTGTTTGAATGTTCTTGCCTTTTCAAGTACTCTGATGTTTTTCATGTTGACTCTCTTCCTAGTGGCTTCTCACTCTTGTGGGCACAGGTTTCTTGCTCTGTTTATGCGTAGGAGCTCGCTTTTTTCCCGTCTTGACTAATCATTTTATGGTCCTCTTCTATTGAAGGTTACGCTTCTATTGATAAAATGAGTAGTCAGATATATATATAGTTCGCTGGGTGAATGTCTAGTGTTTCAGGATTATGCTCGAGCACCTAAACCTCATTCTTGGAAGCTTGCCATTGATCCTTGTCACCAAACATTGTCGTCCCTCAATACTCGATCTTCGATCTTTCATTTCCTTGGATTTCTCCATTAGGGTAGCTCATATCATGTAGTTTCACATGTACCAATAATATTACTTCCTCCGTTTTTATGTGGCACCTCGCATGAAATATTAAATTTTGATTCTTTGAGTTTTTGGAAATAAAGTTATATATTTGTGAACTACTTAAAAAAATATTATAGGTCATAGTAGATAATAAGTCAAAATATTTAAAAGAAAAGTTTGGTCAAGAAGAAGACTTCTCCAATAATAATGTTGCCATACAAATTGAAATAGAAGAAAAATAGGAAAATGCATAAGTACCTCCTCATCAATAACAGGATTTTTAATTAAACACTTTATTTTTGCGGGAGATCCTATTACCCCTGAGCTATTTTTAAATGGAATTGTGGTGATGTGTAAAAGAGAGTGTATGTCACCCTCCTTGGGAGAGTGAGAAAGAGAGGATATTGAAATTTAATTTTTATAATATATACTATTTTCTATTTTTTCTTTTCTCTTATTTTTATTTTTCTTTTCCGTTTCTTTTCTACAGTTTTATTACTTATCGATGGACCGAAAAGTAGCTTCGGCATTCTCCATATTTTCCAGCGAGATCGAGTTGAAGATTTTATTCTTTTCTCTCCATATTTCATAACACTTTATAGAGAATTACTGCTATTTCTAATCTCTTTACTCACTACTTTTAAATTTTCAATTGCAATTGCTTCTCATAGAAAGGAATGAAAAAATCTCGTCCCAAGATCAATTTTCAATTAAACCCAAAAGAAGCCCACAAAATACTGAATAAGAAGAAGGGTTTTGATTGTTAGTTGCAAAAACATTCTGGCCATGGTCGCCATTTCCCGATTGGGGCCTTCGGCCTTTCACTGCTTCAGGTAGTGAGCTGAGAGAGAGGAGTCCTATTCTATTAATTAATCAAATTTACGTAAAAGAGAGAATAAGGAAGAGGAATTTGGTTGTTGATTGTTGATTGCCATAAAGTTTTTTAGGAGCTCACCATTTTTCGATATGCTTCTTCAATCAAAAAGTTTTTGCTGCTTCACTTGTTGGGGGTTGGGGGATGGAAGAAGGTGGGAAGCATGAAAAGGGAAAAAGAATTTAAAAAAATACAAAAAATGAGTTGGAAAAATAAGTAGATAGGAAAAAACGATATTAGTGGGAAATACATATGTCAGGTGTGTGTATCTCACCGTCAAACATATATGTGGTAGTGGCATTTCAGGGTGACACTAATTCCATTTAAAAATAATTCAGGAGGGTAATAGGACCCACGCAAGAATAAGTGTGTAGTTGAAAATTCGGCTATAGGTCAGAGAGATTCTTATGCATTTTCCTAAGAAAAATCATTTAAACTTTGATTTTAATCTCCTCAAAGTATTATTTTAAATATATTTCTATCTTTACGCAAAACAAAACTTTTCGGTAAATCTTGTAAAAATTTTGAAAAGTCATTCTGCGAATGAAATTGGGTCTTTCTTTTGAACGTGATGTAGTAGTAAACCAGATGTGCAATCCTAGTTTTTTTTTGGGATAATGCATTATTACCCTCTGAACTATATTCGAAGTTGCTACGACACATCTTACTTTTGCGAGGTCCTATTACCCCCCCCCCTCCAAAGCTTTTTTTTTTCCGTAATTCTTTGTACCTTTTTTGCTGACGTGGAGCACTGCGTGAGAACAACATTCAAGCGCGTGAGAACTTAAAAAAAGGCTCTAACCTATACGAAATGGCCACGTGTTGATTTTCAAGAACTCTTCATCCCCATTTTATCACCCTTTTTAAATATATCCAAATCTAATTTCTAGAGTCAAAATTCAACAAAAAACACGACTAAATCTGCACCAATCAAGCTAAAATTTCAACTACAACTTTACAACAACATCGTCATCATACCCCAGTGATCAATTTGGCTAACAACCAAGAATTTTGACAAACCCATTTTGTTCTTCAAGCTTTTTCAAAGTTCAACAATGGTGAATTCGAAATTCTTTTGTCATTTTCGAATCTCATCTACAACTAAGGATTTAGAATGAATTTAGCACTTGAATCTAAACTTTAAAATTTCAACAACGTCCGAATATGCTCAGCACATCTAATAATTTTTCAAGTTCATACAAAAATAATTGTCCTTTTCAGTTTTCTAAATACAAAATAATATATCCAATACATTTCGAATTAAAAAGAAAAGAAAAAGGAAGAAAATGCAAATAAAATATGAAATTACATGTAACAGCACGTGTGTTTCACCACTTGCCAAATGTTTGGTTCTCTATGACATGTCAGCACCTAGAATGATATTTATTCCACTTAAAAAATATTTAGGGGGTAATAGGACTCCTGATCTCGTCCAATTCACACCTCAAATCAAGGATATGAAATGGTCGATTTCAATAGTAGTACCTAATAAGAGTTGGGGTCGATTTTTACAAGGAGCTACATATGGGAGTTAGGAGTATATATTGTAATATGTGAGTTTGAACCACCTCTTGTAAAAATCTTAGGGATATGACCATCACCTAGGTATTTGCCTAATGAGATATAAACCTTAATGCTTGTTTTGTTGATCGGGGTGTATTATAGCTATCAACCCTCAATTACCCACTCAATATCTCTCGGTCAGAGAGTGATTTTACCCAATTTGGCTTTCTCAAGTCCAAATGGATATTGCTCAAAATGGTTAATAAAAGCTCAAGTTGGGTTATTACTATATCTAGGTTGAACCCTTTAATTGGGATTATCAATCTCTCGATTGACCCAATTTCTTTTTAGCCAAGTTTTCCTAGACTAAGTCTCTCTTTCTCAAGTAGAGACTAAGTCAAATAGGCATGAACTAATGTTTACAACCATTAATTCCATAAAATAAAGCATGAACAAGGCAAAATAATAAACACCCAACCATAAACAAACATTAAATTAAACACCCATAAAATTTACACACTAGGGTTGGGTGACAACCCTAGTAAAAATCTAGCTACTCATGCGAAATTCAAGAAATAGAAGAAAAGATACTAATTAAACTCATATTGTAAAATTAAAATGATAAAATCTATGTTAAAATGTCCCAAAATATGAAAGACTACTAAAAGAAGCAAAGAGAAATGACTACTGTAGTTGTTGATGTCAAAAGTTGACTTAATTTTGTGAAACTCGTCTATTTAGACAGGGCTAAAAATTTCGGATAAAAATGCCCTTCGAAAGGTTCTGTGGCCGCATAATTTCATGTGCGGTCCATAGAAGTGTTCATCTTGCAGGAGCTGGGATTCTAGGGCCGCGAGGCAATGTTTATGCGGTTCACAGATTAATCACTACGGCCGCAATCTATTTTTTTTGCGGTCCGCATCTTTCTTTCTGCGGCCGCACAATTTTTGTGCGGTCCGCAATCTTGAGGGTCTTGTACTTTGGAAAATTGCACACCCTCTGAAGTTGATTTCAAATTTTTCATTTACTGCCGCACAATTCTTTTGCGGACCGCATTTTGCTAGGAAGCTTGTTGGGTTTTTCTTTATTGTTTGCGGCCGTAGATGAAATTCTGCAGTCCGCTTTTGCGAGTTCTTGTGCCTTTTATTTCCTTATGTTTTGATTACTCTTTTTTGAGTCAGACTTTATCTAGGGAGTCCAACTTCCAATATTTTTGTAATTTTGCACATTTCATCAGTTTCGGGAACACAATTAAACGCTTTTAGACTAAAACAAAAGCTAAATAGTGCTAATAAGTAATCAAAATCCCAACTTATCAACTCCTCCCAACTTAAGTCTTTAATTGTCCTCAAGAAAATAAAATAGTTCCCACCTTCAAAAGTTAAGGGGTATTATAGCTAGCCACGGGTGAACCATTCACACCTTAGTTGGGACCAATAATTACCCACACCACTCATGCATTATTGACAAGGCAACAAGTTGAAACATTTATGTACATATAGCTCTAATATGACATTCGAGCATCAAGGGTTGACTTTGCTCATCAAGGACGTTCGCTCTATTTTGTAGGTCATGGTGGATCCCAAACTCCTCCTCCTCTGCTCTCCATTTGCCAAGCTCACTTAATAATTTAGCACTCAATTCAAAAACTTACGAAAAGGTTCACTCATTTCTCTCAAGAGAATGTCACAAGTACGGCTTCCGGCACCATAAGCTTGTCCCTTATGTAAATCAATATTAATGTAGCTCACTCGGCTTAAAATCAAGTAGGACTTCTTTCGAGCTGTAATGAAGGCTTTTGGATTAATGATTGATACAATATGGATAAGTGGTTACACTTTCCTTAAGCACTCCATCTTTCAATTCTCGGCTCATACTTTGCCTATTCCTTGAGGCACTTTCTTTTCCTTGGATGACTAGAGAGACTTAAAATCACTCTTTTTTGATCATTACACTCATATATATCCATGCTTGGGATCATTGTCTTTCTTTGAATCCCTTCAACTCTTTTATTTATTTACTTTTTGCATTTTTTTTGTTCTTTTCTTTTCTTTGCCTTTCCTTCTCGTTATTTCTTTTTTCTTTTTGTGCCTTGATACCTTTTTTCAATTTCCTCGTCTCTCCCCCAAACTTACATTTTTAGCCAATTGTTTCACCTGAGTGTTAAGAGAAGCCCGGGTGCCAAGAGAGGGTCATTATAGAATAGGTAAAGGCTTGTAACATGATTTTCAAATGAGAAAGGCTAAGGGCTCAAAGGGGTTGACTAGGGATGACATCAATTGTAGACAATATAAAACTGAAACTGGTCAACGAAAGCCTACAATCACTTCTCAAGCCAAGAAAAACTTACGTTTTCGCCTTAAAACACATTCGGGGCAAGTTCTAGACCTTCCGCATAAGTACTAAGACTAGCAACAAAGCATCTCACCCCTTACGCAACTAGATTGTTAAAGAGGATAGAGTCGGAGGCACACAACGACCATATTCAAGATTGAAGATCACTATGGTCCAATTAGACCACTCGATGGTATCAAAGTCAATACAAGAGTCACATAGTCACTAACTAGAGCTATTTCCCTTTAAAAATCCTTGTCTCAAACCATAAGCAGGTAATTAAATGTGTTGGTGCCAAATGAAGCATGTTTGACTCTTCGAGTTTGACTTAATCAGGTCTTTTTATTCATTATTACTACTATTATCACTTAACTACAAAATAGACTCATCCCCTTAAGAAGGTTGTCACGACATCCATCATTGGGACGAGTCACCTAGTTCACACAAAAACTACTATTGGAAAGAATAGTGGCATTAAGAAAACCGAAGGCTTATTATCTACTAAAACATAAAAAAAAGCTACTAAATTAAACACTAAATAATAAGAAAATAAAATAAAGAAGCTACAAAACAAAACTACTGAAAGCATAATGAATATACATAATGAGAGAGAAAAAGAGAGAATAGATACAAAATAAGGAGAAAGAAGAAAATACTGTCAGTTATTACAAACCAATCGCTCAGAATCATCAAAATAGATCAAATAAACTCCACCCCCAAATAAAAATAAGCATTGTCCTCAGTGATTTCAAAGTAAGAATAAAAGAAGGGAAAGAGTGAAGAAGACTCCCTATGTCGCCTTGGACATCTCTGTATCCACATCAGCGTCACCGCCCTCAGTCTTATCTAACGGGATCTCATCATCCTCGACTCTAGGAGTGGCTGGGTTGGTGAACATCTGGCGCACCGCCTCAGCGGTGTCGGCAGCTAGGTATGGCTCATCAGACTGGACAACTGGTGGTACTGATGATGATGGTGCTGAAGAGCTGGATCCATCAGCATGTCAAAGGGAAGATCTCCTATTGCTGCAATCTTGGTCACCTCTCTCCGAAGCTTGGTAACTGACTTCTTGGAAGCTTGAGACATTCTCATTTTCTTTACTTCCTTTCCCAGCTCCTCAATCACTGCCCATGTTGTACCAGAGTGTTCATTATGGTGGTATGGTTCTCCAAGAGCTTCTTCAATGGTTTCCTCCACTGTTGGAGGAATCTAGGGTGCCAAAATGGATGACTGCACTGCAACAATACTAGATATGTCAGACAACATTGTAGTGGCTGTCTGCATTCAGTTGTTGAGGCTTGCCAGTGTCTGGGAGACTCACAACGCTGATAGTGGAGCAGTGGGCATCGACACTAGTTTCAAAGCCAAGGTGGAACCTGTAATAGGGGTTGCTGTGGGCACTGAGGATGGTGGTGGAGGCATAGCTGCTGCACACCAGAATGACAGCTCTCTGATGATAGAGAATTAGCTATTTTGTGGCCGCAATAAATTTTTTGAGGTCCGCACAAATTACTTTACGGCCGCACTTGAGAGTCATCAAAGTGACAACTCTCTGATCGCAGAGACTAGGTTGTTCCGAGGCTGCAATAAGATTTCTGCGGTCCGCACATTTTACATTGCGTCCGCAGAACCATACTTTCCTATAGTGCCATAATCTTTAACTTCTGCAGACCACACAATTTCTTATGCGGCCGCAGATTCCAAATTTTACGAACAGACGGTCAGTTTTGCATTTAGGGCTTGACATTTTTGCACACTTTTGACTTGGAATTAACATTTAAGCATGACAATCAATTCACCCATTCCCTTAGAATATTTATCAGTCTACCCACAACATATTCACCCCTAAAGATTGTTCAAATAGATTCATAGATATATGGTTCAAAATTTTACTAATTGTTTTTAAAGAAGTTAATCAAGATGATAATGCATACCAGAGATGAATTTGTGCAAGAGATGAGTGATCTATAGTTGTTAGGCTTGGGAGCATCTAATTTAACACAAAATTTCAATTTTCTTTGCACTTTGTGAGCTTAGAGAGGGGAAAAAGGGAACACTGCCCATTATCTCCTATTTATAGTGAAGGGGTTCTGGTAGGTGAAGGGGAGGTGAGTGCGGCTCCAAAATTCCTATTGTGGTCCGCACTCCATTACCTGGGGGCCTCAGATGCCCTAGTGTTTTGCGGTCCACAAAATTAGTTGTGTAGCCACAAGTTTTGTTGCGGATCGTAGAATTAGTGTTGCTAACACAGATCGGCCATTTCTTTAACAGACCAACTTTAGAGAGTTGGCATTTTTCACCTTCAACTTGCGCGGTCTGCAATTCAATTGTGCAGCCACTTAACACCTTTTTCTGTAGCAACTAAAATCTTGCGCACCAACCGATATAAAGACATTCTGATAGGTGACTTTTAAGCCGTCCTATAAGCCCATAAAGCATCATCAAGTTTCTTTGACCAATCCATCTGGTTAGCATTCACAGTTTTTGACAAAATACACTTTATCTCCTGGTTGGATACTTCTACTTGACCACTTGTTTGAGGATGATAGGGAGTCATAACTTTGTGAGTGACACAATACTTGGTGAGTAAGGCGTCTAAGGCTTTGTTGCAAAAATGTGACCCCCATCGCATATGATAGCCCGCGGAGTACCAAACCTTGTGAAAATATTCTTCTTCAAGAACGCCACCACACTTATCGCCTCATTGTTGGGTAGAGCAACGACCTCAACCCATTTGGACACATAATCAACCACGACTAAGATGTAGGTGTTTTCACAAGAACTCACAAAGGGGCCCATAAAGTCAACACCCCACACATCGAAAATATCAATTTTCAAAATAGTGGTGAGGGGAATTTCATTTTTCTTTGAGATTCTACCGGCCCTTTGACATTCATCACATCGTTTCACTAGATCACTTGAATCCTTGCAAAGAGTGGGCCAATAGAACCTGCAACCTAGAACTTTGGCCGCCATCTCGCTCCACCATGGTGACCACCATATGGTGAAGAATGACAAGCCCCAAGAATTTTACATTGCTCTTCCTTCGGTACAAATCTTCTAATCACCCCATCCGTACTAATCTGGAAAAGGTACGATTTATCCCAATAATAGTTTTAACAATGTTGTTTCAGCTTCTTCCTTTGGTTTGAAGAGAACTCATCCGGGATGACACAACTCACAAGAAAATTTGCTAGATCCACAAACCATGGCTCCTCTTTATTGAAGTAGCCAAAAGTTTCTCATCGGGGGAGGAGTCATTGATTTCAAGGCCATCATGCGGCTTCCCCTCCTCCTCCAAATGAGACAAGTGGTCCGCCACTTGGTTTTCACTTCCTTTTCGATCTTGGATGTTAATATCAAACTCTTGCAACAAAAGCACCCATCTCTCAACCGGGCTTAGGAATCTTTCCTTCTCATAAGATAATGAGTGTCGTATGATCTGTGTGGACAATTACTTTAGCACCCATAAAGTACAGGTGAAACTTCTCAATAGCAAACACAATGGCAAAGAGCTCTTTCTCTGTAACGGTATAGTTTATTTGGGCACTATTCATGGTCTTACTAGCATAGTATACTGAATGAAAAATCTTTTTGATGTGTTTTCCCAAAACAACCCCCACCGCTACATCACTTGCATCGCACATTAGCTCAAAAGGAACACTCGAATTTGGAGCGGTGATAATGGGAGTAGTAGTCAACTTGAACTTTAACAATTCAAAGGATATCATGAAATCATCATTGAAGTGGAACTTAGCATATTTCTCCAAAATCTTGCACAACGGGTTCACCATTTTAGAGAATCCTTGATGAAACGCCGGTAAACCCCCACGTGGACTAAGAAACTCTGCACGCCCTTCACCTAAGTTGGAGGTGGAAGTTTAGAAATCACCTCAATCTTTTGCCTTGTCGACTTCAATGTCATCCTTTGAAATCTTGTGGCCAAGGACAATGCCTTCCTCGACCATGAAATGACATTTCTCCCAATTTAACACCAAATTTGTTTCTTCACATCTTTCCAACACTTTATCCAAGTTTGCGAGAAAATCATCAAAAGTATTCCCGACCACCGAGAAGTGATCCATGAAGACTTCAAGGTAATCCTCCACCATGTTCGTAAAGATAGCCATCATATACCTTTGAAAAGTCGCCGGTGCATTGCACAACCCAAATGGCATTCCCTTGAAGGCGAAAGTACCATAAGGACATGTAAAGGTAGTTTTCTCTTGATCCTCCAGAGTAATAAGAATTTGGTTGTAGTCAGAATACCCATCAAGGAAACAATAGAAAGCACAGGCGGCCAATCTATCAAGCATTTGATATAGGAAGGGAAGTGGAAAATGGTTCTTCTTTGTGACTTTGTTGAGCTTATGATAGTCCATACACGCTCTCCACCCGGTCACCATTCTTGTAGGAATCAACTCATTCTTGTCACTACTGACCACTGTCATGCCCCCTTTCTTTAGGACACACTGAATCGGAGAAGTCCACAAACTATCAGAAATGGGGTAGACAACCCCGACATCCAACCACTTAATAATCTCCTTTTTGACAACCTCTTACATGGCTTCATTGAGTCTTCTTTGATGTTCAATATATGGTTTGGCACCTTCCTCCAAGTTATTCATGTGCATGCAAAATGTGGGGCTTATCCCCCAAATATCCGCTAATGTCCATCCAATAGCCTTCTACCTCTTTTGTAGCACCGCCAATGTAGATTCTACCGCACGTTAGTCAAATAAAAGGAAAGAATAACTGATAAAGTAGAAGAAGGGCCAAGAAATTCATACCGAAGATGTGGAGTCAATGGCTTCAACTCCAAGATAGGAGGCTCTTCGATTGAATGCTTTGTAGGAGGAGTTGTCCTATTTTCAAGATCCAAGTACAATTTGCGAGGTTCATATGTGTGCGACCCCATTCCTTGCAAAGAGATCACACATTTCACGAAGCCATCCATCTCGTCATCATCAAAGTTGAGCAAGACAACCTCTAACATTTCACTAACATTTATCACATCACTTGTTTCATCCACAATCACATCGGTCACCAAGTCCATGAAAGAGCACTCCTCAATGCATTGGTTGCCTCATAGACTTACACACATGAAAAACTATTTTTTAATCACCAACTCAGAAAGTAAATTCTCTAGCTTTAGCATCACAAAGAGCCTGCCCTGTTGCAAGGAAAGGTCTACCAAGAATAATCGGCACCTCATAGTCAATCTCACAATCAAGAATGACAAAATCCACCGAGAGAATGAATTTATCAACACAAACCCAAACATCCTCAATCACTCCCAAAGGTCTCTTCATAGTTCGATCGACCATTTGAAATCTTATAGAGATGGGACTTGGTTTCCCAATTCCCAATGTCTTGAAAACCGAATAGAGAATCACATTTATACTTGCCCTAAGATCACAAAGAACTTTTTCAAACTCGACTTCCGATTGTACAAGGAATCATGAAAGCACCGGGATCCTCTAACTTGGGAGCTATTGAATGCACAATTGTACTTACTTGGTGAGTCATTTTTATATTTCAAAATTCATCGACCGCTTTTTTGTCACAAGATCCTTAATGAACTTTGCATTACCAAGAATTTGCTCCAAGGCTTCAACTAATGGAACATTGATTGAGAGACTCTTCATTATTTGGATAAACTTCTTGAATTGGTTTTCACCATTTTGCTTTGCAAGTCTTTGAGGGTGGGGAGGTGGAGGCTTAGGCAATGGTGCCTTAGCATTTTGCACTATCGGTTCCGGCATGTCAATATTATGATCCCTAGACGGGTTTACCTCCTCTTGAGTCTCTTCCCACTATCATCAATATCAATCCGAACCTCGTCATTGGATTGCTCAACAGTGTTCGGGATCTCCTCTTCTTGCACTACTTGCTCTTCATCCACAAGTTGCCTTTGGCTTGAGGTGGGTGCATTCCCACCTTTTCCATTCCTTGTAGTAATGGCTATGGCATGCCCTGTGTTGTTCCCACCCTTTAGGTTCACTATCGTGTCACTTGGTAGTGCTTCTTAGGACAAGTATATAGAGCTTGAGAGATTTTCCCCATTTGAACTTCCAAGTCACGGATTGATGTATTGTAGGAGGCAAGTTGGGCATCAGAATCAGGATTCTTCTCCATCATTCGCTTGAACATATTCTCAATACATCCCATTTCATTGTTGGAAGAACTTGGACCATGAGAAGGATAAGGAGGTGGTTTGCTCAGTTGTTGATACATCAGGGGCCTTTGAGAACCCGACCCTCGATTGCCTTGATTATTGTTCCATCTCCTTGATTGTTACCTCCTCAATTTATTTGATTGTTTCCACTCCAATTACCTTGGTTAATTCTACCACTCCAATTTCCTTGATTGTTGTTGTTGTGCCAATTCCCTTGATTGTTACTACCACTCCAATTACCTTGATCGCTTGAATTCCAATTACCTTGATTGTTTTGAGGCCGCCATTGTTGTTTATTTGGGCCTTGGAAGTTGTTTCTTTTCCCTTGAAAGGTGTTCACATATTGCATCTCCTCTTCTTGTTCATTGTAAGATTCATCTTGATCAAACCCACTATCTTCTTGCACATAATACTCCACTCGGTTTTGCACTGGTGGACCCTTGGCCCTTCTTTTGTTCACCATCATGCTTACTCCCTCCATGGCAATGACTTGCCTAGGACTTTGCACTTCTTGAAGTTTAGCCTTTGCTAATTGATTCATT
This sequence comes from Nicotiana sylvestris, assembly GCF_000393655.2. Lineage (NCBI taxonomy): Eukaryota > Viridiplantae > Streptophyta > Magnoliopsida > Solanales > Solanaceae > Nicotiana > Nicotiana sylvestris. The sequence goes on from NC_091065.1 coordinate 53,460,738, forward strand.
GTGGTGGTCAATTCGGCAATGGCTTGCCCATGGTCATGCAACTCTTTATAGAGCTGAATCACGTTCGGATCACCTTGAGGAATATTAGCCCTAGATTGCCATGCCAATGAGGTGTCCTCCATTTCATCTAAAATCTAACAAGCTTCCACATACGGTGTTGTCATGAAATTTCCACCATCAAGTTGATTTACCACGCATTGATTGGTCGTATTGATCCCCCGATATAAAGTTTGTTGAATCATATTCTCTATCATGTCGTTATTGGGGCACTATTTGACCATTGTTCTATACCGCTCCCATATCTTATGTAACTACTCATTGGGCTCTTATTTGAATGCTAGAATCTCGTCTCTAAGAGTAGCCATATGCCTGGGAGAGAAGAACTTGAAAATAAATTTCTCTGCTAACTCATCCCAAAGTACGGATGGAATGGTTTGGCACTCTTTCCAACCATTCCAAGGCTTTCCCCCATAGAGAGAAGGGAAAAAGCCTTATCCTTAAAGTGTCCTCATAGACGTTTGTTTGTTTACTCCCCCAACAAGTGTCCACAAACCCCTTCAAGTGTTTGTATGCATTTGACTTGGAGCCCCGGTGAAGAAACCGCAGTGCTCTAACAATGTGAGCATCGGATTTGTAATTTGAAAGTTGCCCACCCTAATATGGGGCGGGACTATGACACTTGCATACCCTTCATTCGGCAACACACGGTGTGGAGCTGCTCTTGGTGGAGGTGGGGGTGGAACTGGGACGTCGTCTTGAGGCGCCCGACCTCTTCTATTTGCTTGAGGTTTAAGAGGAACCTCTTCAACTTGGTCATCCTCAATGTCCACATCCCCCAAAGGCATGTTTCCGAGTAGATCATTGTTGTTTTCCATTGTTGTACCCATAATTAATTCACAAAATTTAGTAACACGGAAGAAAAAGAAGACAATCTACATACAAAACCAAATATATAGCTAAATCCGTTTTAAGCTCCTCGGCAACGGCGCCAAAAATTGATCTCGTTCAATTCACACATAAAATCAAGCATATGAAACTGTCGATTGCAATAATAGTACCAATCAAGAGTCAGGGTCGATTTCCACAGGGAGCTATATATAGGAGTTAGGAGTATATATTGTAGTATAAGAGTTTGAACTACCTCAATTTACACTTCCACAAATTGGGGTTGTTTCTATGTCTATTTTAAACTAAGATTGCAAAGTTAAAAAATGAAACTAAGAAATTGTTTTTGTTATTTTTCAAGTTCTATAAAAAGCCTAGGGATATGACCATCACCTAGGTGTTTGCCTAATGGGATATACACCTTAATGCTTGTTTTGTTGATTGGGGTGTATTATAGCTATCATCCCTCAATTACCCACTCAATACCTCTCAGTCAGAGAGTGATTTTGCCCAATTTGGCTTTCTCAAGTCCATATGGGTATTGCTCAAAATGTTGATAAAAGCTCAAGTCGGGTTATTGCTATCTCTAGGTTGAACTCTTTAATTAGGATTATCAATCTCTCGATTGATCCAATTTCTTGTTAGCCAAGTTTTCCTAGACTAAGTCTCTCTATCTCAAGTAGAAACTAAGTCAAATAGGCATGAACTAATGTTTGCAAGCATTAATTCCACAAATTAAAGCATGACCAATGATAAATAATAAACACCCAACCATAAACAAGCCTAATTAAACACCCATAAGATTTACACGCTAGGGTTGGGTTACAACCCTAGTAAAAATTTAGCTACTCATGTAAAATTGAAGAAATAGAAGAAGAGATGCTAATTAAACTCATATTGTAAACTCAAAATGATAAAATCTATGTTAAAATATCCCAAAATATGAAAGACTACTAAAAGAAGAAAAGAGAAACGGCTACTGTAGTTGCTAATGTCAAAAGTTGACCTAATTTTGTGAAACTCATCTATTTATACAGTGCTGGAAATTTCAGACAAAAATGCCTTTCGGGAGGTTCTGTAGCCGCACAATTCCATGTGCGGTCCGCAGAAGTGTTCATCTTGCAGGAGCTGGGATTCTGCGGCCGCACAATTCTCCACTGCAGCCACGAGGCAATGTTTCTGCGGTCCGCAATCTATTTCTCTGCGGTCCGCATCTTTCTTTCTGTGACCGCAAGGTACTTCTTCTGTGGCCGAACAATTTCTATGCAGCCCACAATCTTGAGGGAGTTGGACTTTGTAAAATTGCACAACCTCTAAAGTTGATTTCCAATTCTTCAATTGCCGCACAATTTCTTTGTGGATCGCCTTTTGCTAGGAAGCCTATTGGATTTTTTTTCTTTGTTTGTGGCCGCAGATGGAATTCTGCGATCCGCACTTTGTAAGTTCTTTTTGAGTACCTTGTGTTTTGAGTACTTCTTTTTGAGTCGGATTTCATCTTGGGAGTCCAACTTCCAACATTCCTGCAATTTTGGACATTTCATCGGTTTCAGAAATACAATTAAACACTTTTAGATTAAAACAAAAGCTAAAAGACCCTAATAAGTAGTCAAAATCCCCACTTATCAGCCCTCGCAAAAGTAAGATGTATCGTAGTAACTTCGGGTACAACTCAGGGGGTAATAGTTCATTATCCTTTTTTTAAAAAACAATTTCAAAATGTCATTGATAAATGAACATCCAACCAGTAGATTAGTTGGCGGGCTCAGGAGAAAGAGTTAAATCACTTCACTTTTCCTGTCATTAAATAGGACAAAAGAATGCAATTAGTTAAACGTATATAATTCACCCAATTTGAAAAGACAATTATAACTGGCGCGACAGCAGGATATTCCAAAGAGAAAACATGAATGGTTGATTTCCTAGTTTTGATTACGTTAATAGTTAATTATCCCAGATACATCCCAATATTGTTTAAACTAAAATTTGATTTATAGGCCAAATCAATTAAATTTTATTTCGAGTCCTCAAGCAATATTTTTGATTCACTATCTCGAATATAAGCAATAGAATTAAATAAAGAACAAATATTGAGATTAAATAAAAATTAAGAAGAATTCTTATTGATTCTGTTTCTGCTCGAAGATATTCTGCTTGCTTCATATGGGATACAAAGTGGGAGAAGTGGGAGTTAAAACAGTAAGGCTTTCCAATCAATTGATTATTTCCATATATATGTAATTTGGCATCATGTGCCACGTGTCAATATTTAGTTTGTCTACTTAACAGGCCCACTTTTTGCTAATACATATAGTCTCTCCATTTTTCGAATAAGTATTTGGGAAGCGGTAGAGGTCATGGAAAGAAAAAAAAGTGCGCCTGACATCTTTTTCCCAAAGTTTAGTGATGTATTCCAGAAGTGAAACGACATGCGCCATTTTTATTTAATGCCCGAAATACGCGACTTAATTGGTTCTGTCATTAGCAATGAATTTGAAGATATTAACGGCTCTGTGACTTCGAAATGACAGATCCATGATGACTTTTCCTTCTATTATACTAAATATGAAATCCTTAATTCTTCTTCTTCGCTTTCTATTCTTCTGCACTTTGCTTTCTCTTTGCATTCCCTGCTTCTTATTCACAATTATGGATTCCCAAGGTGCCAATCTCCCTGTTTTGCCAACTTCTGAAAACTATGCCCGTCATACTATCATCGTTGATGACCTCCCAGATATCGAAACTCCATTAAAGTTGAGAACATGAATGAGAAGGCTTAAGAAATTAAGTACTGTGGTAGTCAGCAAAGATCACGCCACCGTTAGGCCGCCAGTAAAAAGTATGAACAATGACAAACAAGAACATGCTGCTGAGCCCATGGTCTTAGAAATTCTTCTCAAATAATTCAATTTTGCAGCGGACTGTGTCCAGAGGAATACAACCATGTGACGAAAGGTTAGCTGAAAATATTTCTTCAGATTTTCATTGTTAGGATAGAGTGTCATTGGAGGGATGACTTCCCTATTGAACCTACTCATGCTGATGAGCGAATCACCAATTATAGAGAGGATTTTTCATTCGTCTACATGTATTCGTTCATTCTCGGGTTCAAACCCGTAGTTGATCTCATGATATAAGCTCTCTACCGCCATTTCAACGTTTGCTTGGCTCAGATAGGTCCGCTTGTTTGGAGGGCCGTGGAATGCCTCCATTTTTTACCGAGTTTGGATTCGGTGAATTTCACCCTCTGTCACCCTCTTTATCTTTATTCTCTCAAACTTTTTTGTACTAGTGTATTTACTCTTAACAACTATAGAAAACGAGTTTTTGTCGATCCCGAGGATGACCATGATTATGGGCGGTCTGAAAGATTTGTGAACCTGCCTACCTAAGAGTTGATTCAACCTAGTGATCGCCCATTCCCTGAAAAATGGTGTTAAAACCCAAAACCTACCAAAGATCGTGATGGCGCCTAGCATGTTGGCTAGGTGAACCAATGGTCTCAAATATTAAATAAATCAACTAATATAGATGTAATAAGTCTAAAAAGATTCGAAAATATCATAGATAAGATTAAATCTGATAACCAAGTACAAAACAACATAACATTCATGTAACGATCCGACCAGTCGTTTTGAGAATTTGTACATCGCTTGGTAGTTTGGGGCATAAGTAGCTCCGTATGATGTATTAGAACTTGTGTGTAAAATTTGAATTCATTCCGAGTCAATTTGATATGTTTCGACACAAGTTTTTGGAAGTCGAAAATTCTAAAGTTCATTAAGTTTGATTTGAGGTGCATCTCGTTGTTTCGATGTTGTTATGCGTGATTTGAGGCCTCGAGCAGGTCCATTTTATGTTATGGGACTTTTTGGTATGCTCGTATAGGGTCTCGAGGGGCTCGGGTGAGTTTCGGATAGATTTGGGCTATGTTGCGCTCGTTTTTCTTATGTTTCGAAGTTGTTTCTTCAAGCATAAATGGTACCACATTAAACAAAACGAGCTCAGATTTCTGTTTTGATTGAAGAATTAGATCTGTATCGTAATTACGGAGCCATAACAAAAAGAATCGTCGAATTTGGACATCGTATGAGGATTTTATGGTTATGTTACTAAGAATTGGGTTGCTAGATTTTTCAAATTAATTACGAAATTGTCACTGATTACGTATTTAAAAATCTGCACTATTTTCAAATATTGAAACAAAAATATCTCCTTCATTATAAGGTCAAATTGAGTGATTCAAAAGCCTAACTTGACTGAAATTTCACAAGGAATGCATTAGACACATCAAAATCGAGTTTCGAGATTGTTTAGCATACAAAACGAGGCAGAACAATTCGGCAAAAATACTTAATATCGAAGGTTTGTTCATTTGGTCATATTTTGAGTTGGTGAACTTGGATTTAGACAATTCTGGAGGCGATTTTCACCATATGGATTGGGGGTAAGTGTTCTATACTCGATTTTGGTTATATTTTATGAATCCATCTTCGTTTTTGGCAATCGATTGATAATTTCAAAGTGAAATTTGGGGGGGGGGGGTTTTGTCAAATTTCATAAAGTAAATTTTTGAGTTTTGAACATCGATTCAGAGTCAGATTTGAGTGAAACTAGTATGGTTGGACTCGTAATTTATTGGGTTGTCGGATTTTCTGTGTTTTGTCAGGTTCCGAGGCGTGGGTTCGGATTTGACTTTTTGGTTGATTTTTGGATTTTGATTAAAGATTCGAACTTTATCGATTAGGTTTGTTTCTTTTGGCATTTTTGATGTATTTGAGTTTCTTTTGGCTAGTTTCGAGCTGTTTGGGGGTTGATACGCGCAGGATTGCATTTTTGAAGCATTGTTTGGCTTGCTGGGTATAGGATTTGGCTTGTTCGAGGTAAGTAAAATTTCTAAACTTGATGCTGAGGGTACAAAACTCCGAATTACGTGTTATGTGATTAATGTTGAGGTGACGCACATGCTAGGTGACAGGCGTGTGTGCACGCACCGTGTAAATTGTGATTTAGTCGATTTCATGAAACTGTGTTGCCATCTTAATTGAACATTTCTATTGTACACTATGTGTTATAGCACCTGAGATGTAATTGATGCTAGATATTATTTTTAGGCTATATGCTGGTACAAGTGGGACTCATAGTGGTTGTTCTTTGCTGTTAAGTTATTTGCTTAATTTCAGTTATGTACTCAGTCGCATTCATCATTACATATCACATCTCAGTCTCTATTATTGTTTATTTCCACATCTCATATCATTGATTTGGGCTGCTCAGCATGCGTGTTATGAGCCGAGAGACTAGAGAGATTGATGACCGAGTGAGGCCGAGGGGCTGATTGTGAGGATATTGATACTATGACACCTGAGTTGTCCGTGCGGATCCAGATATTTATATTATGGCACGTGAGTTATCCATGCAACACATGAGTTGTCTGTGCGGATCCAGATATTGATACCATAGCACATGAGTTGTTCGTGCGGATCCAGATATTGATACTATTGCACGTGAGTTGTCTGTGCGGCATGTGAGTCATCCGTGCAAATTATAGCACTCGGACTGAAGGAGCCCCTCTAGAGTCTGCACACCCCCAGTGAGCACAATTGCTAGTAGTTGTTATGTTTGGACTGGATTTTCCCTGTTCAGTACAGAGTGACTGAGTGTGTGGAGTAATTGAGCATGGCGAGTGAAAAGTATGAGACTGTGAGATTGAGTACTTTGAGAGTGTGAGTTCATTACTGAGATACATTGCATTTGACATGCGTACTCGAGATAAATTCATGGAGATGCATTTCTTTCTGCTACTCCGATTTTGGTGACATTCATGATTTCATCTGTATATTAACACGCAGGCATAAAGATGCATTTTCCTCATGCCCATTTGAAAATGAAACACTTACATGTTGAAAGCCTTTTGGGAAAATTATTGTTTTCAAACTTACTCATATTTTTGGCGATTTCGGTAAAGGATTTGGTTTTCACTAATATACTTGGAAAGCAGGCCTATTTTTTTGGAACTGTGAACGAGCTGAGCATTTTATCTCTGAGTTGATTCTTTTATTACTTTCATTTTATTATTATAAATTATTGTTGGCTATTGGTGTTGGACTCCGACCTATGTTCCAGCTCGTCACTACTTTCAACCTAATGTTATGTTTGTTACTTATTGAGTACATGGGGTCGGTTGTACTCATACTACACTTCTGCACCTTGCGGGTAGATGTTGCCTGCTGACGTTTCTGTGATCGACAGTGGATGGATTTGAAGATGTACCTGCATTCCGGTTATAAATGCCTCTTGTTCATGGTAGCTCTAGACTTATGAAAAGTCTGTTTATGTATTATTCGGATAGATGATATATTTTTATTTCACACCACCATTGTAAATTCTAATCATAGAAGCTCATGATTTGTACTACCAGTCCTTGGGAAATGCATAAGATTTAGATAATTTCTTTACTTAATTGTCTTATTAAATATCATTGGAATTAGATAATTGTTAATAGGCTTACCTATTGGGTTGAGTTAGGTGTCATCACGACTAGTTAGATTTTGGGTCATGACAAGTTGGTATCAAAGCTTTAGGTTCATAAGTTCTACAAGTCATGAGCAAGTGTCTAGTAGAGTCTTGCGGATCTATATGATGACGTCCATACCTATCTTCGAGAGGCTACAGGACATTTGGGATATACTTCCCAACTTTTTTTCCTTATCGTGCGGCATTGATTCAGCTTTAAGCGTAACTCTTTGAATTCCTTCCATGCATTCATATGTGCATATGAGTGTTCGGTATCAGCTGTGCATTCACGGCTTGAGATTCCATGGATGAGCTGTGAGATATGATTTCTGTGTGATGATGATGGGACAGTCTGGATGACCTGAGGCCGTATTTTGACTGTAGCTTGAGAATGGGGATTTCGGTTGTGTGAGCACGTGCTTTTGGACTTATATGTCCAGTAGCATCCATATGAGTGGAATTTGTGACTCGATAAGTGGCTGGATGGCTATATGATGAGTATGATGTGATTGTAGGATGTGTTCAGATGGATTGAATGTGACGAGAAGAGTTTGCTTGAGATGTAAAAAGGACCATTAGGTGCTTGATTCCTGTCTTGATATGACGTATAGTCTCGAGTTATGAGTGTATTGGAGGATCTTCAATGTTGTTTAATTGTAGAACAAATTAGGCTCTCATGCCTTGTTGATGAGTTCAGACTTAGGAGGAATAAGTGATTGTGTAGGAGTTGAGGCTGTGAAAGGGCGTAGAGAGATGTCAGTTTGAGGCTAAGCATGCGGGTTATCACTTGCGGGGTGTCCTGAGGTTGTATGATCCCCATGTTGTTTCTGTGGAGAGTTTTTCTTACCGGTGGGTTATATGTGTAGAACCTTAGTTTGGATCTCTTGTGGAGGTTGGCTTGACTGTCACGAGAATGAACACGAGCTTAGCAGATGATTTGAGGTATTATATGGTTTGTGTTACATGAGCTTATGAAGGATTTGGTTGAATCTTAATGTGGTATTATGGCAGTAATAGAGTATGGTTATTGTAAGTTATCAGATGTTTTATTCCATGGATTTGAGCCAGGAGGGAGTCTGCTATCGACGAGTTGATTGCACGGTTATGTGTTGTGATGGTTTCGGTTTGAGATATACTTGTGAATCAGTTATGACTTGCAGATGTTGAGATTGAGGATGACTCGAGTAAGGACATTTCTGGATAGGGGTTATATTACACTCTATGGGTATATGGAAATCATGGAATGATTGACTGGTTATTCATGAAGGATGTAGTGTGCATGGAGTAGGAATTTGCTTGGTTTGTGTTAATGTGAGGTTACTTCTTTGGGTGTTGTCGTGCTAATAGGGCATAGGTCGTTCGGCCCGTTTGGGTGGTGCAATTGAGATTTGAATAAGAGTGGATGACTCTCGATAATGGTTCTGATGAATTCAAGATTTATATGTAGCAATTGAGAATTTTGCGGATTTGTATATGGCTAGAATCTGAGATTTAAGTTGGATGGTGCGAGACTTGTGGCATTTTTATATCATTATGGATTCTACATTTCAGCATTCAGGAAGGTTAATGAAACGGTTTTGGATTCACATAAGTTCTCTTCCGTGTGGGTGTCTCAGTTGTGGTATTTTTGGGGGTACTTAAGAGGGAATTCAGCTGCTTATGGGCCTTAGGGGAGGTGTTGTCACGACCCAAAACTCTAACCTGTCATGATGGTTCCTATCGGGGTACTAGGCAAGCCGATACCTTTCAAAAAAACACTTCAAAATTTCGTTTAAAAATAAGTCCAAAACTTTTCATCACAGAAATTTCATAAAAGAGTTAAACTCAAAATAAAAGTGCGGAAAAAAGATAGCTCGACACCGGGGATGTCACTAAGTCATGAACATCTAAATCCAGTCTAGAATTGGAGTTTACAATATTCCACCAAATACCAAAACAGAAAGGAAAGATAACAAAAGAAGGAGAGACAAGGGCCGCAGATGCCGACAACTATCTCGTATGTCTCCGATAGCCAACTGCGCACGAACACAACAACCTCCGTGACCGGTCTCACCTAAATATACACACAACGTGCAGGGAGTAATGTGAGTACTTCCGACTCACTAAGTAACAGGAATAAATAAGGAACTGAGAAGCAGTGAGGACCTATGCAAATCTTCTATATTATATTAAAAGGAGAGTAGTATGCATTGTGGTTAAGCCAAGTGGCAAGCTAAAATGAAGCCACTTGGCAATTGTAGGACAACATTAATTATTAGAAATTATAAATGGAAACATAATTAAAGGAAGTAGTTTAATGAATCTTATACATAATCTAAATATATCTTAGACAAATCTAATCTCTCTCTCTTTATATATATATTGATCCACTCATAAATTTTCTTCTAAATTATCTAGAAATATGGAGGTAAAAAATTAATTAAAAAACTAAAACAGAAAAATATAGAAAGTCGTCAATTGAGATAACCTATGACTATTTATACTTTGAAATAAGTTAAAATATAAAATAAAACTTACTTAAGATATTAAAGCTTTATTGACTTTAAGCAGTAAAATATGATCTTACATAAAGTATAAAGTTATTTATAAGATAAGAAAAAACTTATATATATATATATATATATATATATATATATATATATATATATATATATTAAAAGGAATGTAGTGAGGCATGACATTAAGCCAAGTGGCATATTCAACAAAGTCACTTAGAAATAGTACATGGAGAAATAATCTAAATAGAAATATTTCTACTTAGTATTTTTAAGATATAATCTAAATAGATTTTTAGACAAATTTAATAAGGATTAAAACAACTTAGATTTGATAAAATTTAATTTATGGTAGAAATCAATTAAAATTGACTCACATTCTTATACTAAATAAATTTTGATAGCTTTCCAAATTTAATTATTAACTAACCACTTAATCTGCTTTCTTTCATTTCATAATTTTATTATTTTTAGAAATAATACACGGGGAAATAAAATGATAGTGAAAATGTTATCATTAGATATAATGTGTTCAAATAAATAAGAAATTAACTTTATGATTAATAATAAAATGAGTGTGGTAGAAATAGATATTAAATTCAACAAGCTAATGAAAGCCACATAATAATGTAATAATATTAAGATTGAATAATAGAATAGAAAAAATAAGGAATAAATAGAGAGAAATTAATCAAAACTTTCGTCATAAAGAAAAATGATAAAACTTATTTAAATTTGAGATGAGAAAGTTGTTATTTATCTATTGTGATAAGAAAGATGATATTGTGGATAATACCACACAACTTATGTCTAGCAGATAAAATAAGAACTTAAAAATATTAAAATAAATTAAAAATAGCGTGAGAATATTTATGCTAAGAATTAGTTTGGAAAATAAAATAAAGTGAAATAAAATACTTAAAAATACTATTGATAAATTTAAAAAACTTAAGAATTCAAGCAATATTTTTAAAATAAAATATATATTTATTTTAAGATTAAAACATTTCTAAATTTATCTATATTATATTAAAGGATAGTAATGGATAATAATACTAAATAAAGTGGCAAATTAATTAAAAGCCATATGAAACTATGATAATACCATATATTTGATAACATAATAGCAAAAGTAAAAAAAATAATTAAAAATTAAATATTAGAAATGAAAGGAAAAGACTATTTTGCTTAATATTAGAAAGTTCTTAAATTTACGATGAGAATGCTCAAACTATGGATATGACCACCAAAAATTAAAGTCTTACTAGATAAGAATTAAAATTTAAAAAATATAAAATAAATAACTAGTATAAGTAATTTTATTAACTAAAATTAAAAGTCAAATTTTGTATCTTGAAACTAAAAGAGATTTTTTTATTGCATGTAATACAAAAAATAAATATAAAAAAACTTAATAGATTTGAAATATAATAATCAAGGAACTTATATATTAATATTTTATACTAATCAAAGTTACAACTTAAAGTCAAATATGATATTATTTTGATTACATGTAAAATATTAATTAAATATTTCTTAGTAGGGAAGAGACTGTATAAAGAAAACAATAGATATAATGTGAGAATATATTAAATTAATTTATAAAATAAAATAAATAGTTGAATAATATTTCAAAATATTATTTATAGATTTAAATAATAAAATAGTTTCGAGTAAGAGGATAAAAGCGTAAAATATATTAAATTTCAAGAATAAAAAAAAAATATTTATCGATAATTATTAAAAGGATAATAAGCAAAATATTAAGTCAATTAGTAAGCCGAAAAACTCACATGAAAGTATAATAATATTAAATAATAAATAATTTAATAATTATAAGCAAAGAACAAAAAAATTGTGTAAAATTTAAAAGAATAAGACTTATTTAAGCTTTAGACAAAAAAATAAACTAATACTGAGAATATTATTAAAATAATATAATTTAATATGTTTAAACGAGACAAATTGCCACATGACATAGTTAGTAATTTTTAACATTGATAACGAAACGAAATTCAAGTACTAAAATTAACCTATTGGATTATATAAATATAGAAAAAGAAAACAGGTTATCCAATATGAGATTTGCTAAATGGTTTCATGTCTTTCTTCTTAATTAATATCTAATGATTATTTATAAATTTTATCTAGAAGGTTTATATTTTAAAGTTATTTATACATAATTCAAATAATCCAAATCACAATTCGACATGATTTATGTCTGCGCATCGCGCGGGTACTAATACTAGTATAGTTTATTTTAATAACTTTCAATAAGGAAACGTCAGGCTTTCATATTTAGTAGTTTAAGACAAAACAGCTCGTGCTCAAGTGAACCAGATATCAAGTCTTCCAGAAACTTGCACAACTAGAACAGGTATCAACTAAGTGCAACAAATAATTGAAAGCAAGTATAGCCTCTCAAGGCAAAAGTCACTCAGCTCACCTCAACAACTCAATCACTCGGCTCTCAGCCCTCAGTACTCACACTCAGTGTGTACCTGCGCTCACTAGGGGTGTGCTGCCCAAGCGCTATATCGCTGCGGCATGCAACCCGATCCAATATATGAAGAACCATAAGGCTCGTTGCGGCGTGCAACCCAATCCTATATGAATAATTAGCTCGAAGGCTTGTTGCGGTGTGCAACCCGATCTAATATATATACATATATAGCCTTGAGGCTTGTTGCGGCGTGAAACCCGATCCATCTACACTCACATAGCTCACAGTTCGACAATCAGGCCCTATCTCAGTCACCAACCTCACCAGTCCCTCGGTCTCTCAGAAAGCATATAATTTAGCCCAAACTGAGATAATAACATGTATCAATGATAAATAGGAAGGGACGGAGGTAAAACATGCAAGTAATATCATGATTGAGAACAAAATAGCAAATAGCAGTTAATTTAGCAAGTACACGACCTCACAGCTCTCAAAAACGATATCATAAAGCCTAAACATGGTTTCTGACATGAAGTGCAGTCAATTTCCATAAAAATATAGGGAACACGTAGTAAACAGTAGGCTATTCGATTATACAATCTCACGGGACGGACCAAGTCACAATCCCTTTGGTGCACGCCCACAAGCCTATCACCTAGCATGTGCGTCACCTCCAAAATTGTCATATGACTCAAAATCAAGGGTTTCATACCCTCAGGACCGGATTTACAACTATTACTTACCTCAATTCGAGAAAATTTCTACTCCGCAATGCCTTTGTCTCTTGAATCGGCCTCCAAACGTTCCGAATCTAGACACAAGTAATACAACACAATCAATAAAGGATAAAGGGATCAATTTCACAAGAAACTACTAAATTAGAGCCAAAATCAAAAATCGACTCAAACCCGGCCCTCGGGCCCATATCTTGAAATCTGACAAAAGTCACAAAACCTGAAAGCCCATTCGCTCACGAGCCTAACCATACTATATTCATCAAAATCCAACATAATTTCCCCTCCAAATCCCCAAAACACACATTCTAATTCTCAAGCCCGAATCTCCCAAATTTTACCTAAAAAACTCACCAACTTGGTGCAAAATCAGTGGAGAACCACCATTATTGAAGATAAATAAGCACAAGGACCTTACCTCAATGATTTCTTCAAAAATCCTCACAAAATCCCCAAAATCTGAGGTGAAAATGAGGAAAATGATAAAAAATCCCGAAGTGTTCTATTTATACTTTCTGTCCAGCAAAACCGCACCTGCGGTCTCTTTGTCGCTTCTGCGATGCCGCACTTGCAGAAGCTCCATCGTAGGTACAGATCCCACTTAAGCTCTCAATGTCCGCATCTGCGGTCCAACACATGCACCTATGGGTGCGCAACTGCGGGCCCCGCCCACTTCTGCAATCCTTAGCTTCTTATGCCTTTCTTCATCTGCTACCATGGACCTCCAAATCATATTCCGAACGCGCTCCTAAGTCCAATATCACCTAATGGAGCTGACGAAACCATCAAAATTCAAATCCGAGATTATTTACACATAAGTCAACATCCGGTTAACTTTTCCAACTTAAGTTTCCAAATAAGAGACTATGTGTCTCAATTTACTCCGAGACCACTCCGGACCCGAACCAACTAACCCAGTTTATTATAATATAGCTGTAGAACATAAAAGAAGCAGGAAATGGGGGAACAGAGCTATAACTCTCAAAATGACCAGCCGGGTCGTTGCATCCTCCCCCTTTAAACAAACGTTCATCCTCGAACGGGTCTAGAAACATACCTGGAGCCTCAAATAGGTATGGGTATATTCTCCTCATCTCTCGCTCGGTCTCCCAAGTAGCCTCCTCCACAGGCTGACCTCTCCACTACACCTTCACTGAAGCTATATCCTTTGACCTCAACGTTTGAACCTGACGCCCCAAAATAGAAGTCAAATCACCATCCAACTGAACCGTGCTGAAATCCAAAACATGAGATGGATCACTGATATACTTCCGAAGCATAGAAACATGAAATACTAGATGTACACTCGATAAGCTAGGTGGCAAAGCAAGCTCATAGGCCACCTTTCCAATCCTCCGAAGCACCTCAAACGACCCAATAAACTGAGGGCTCAACTTGCCATTCTTCCCAAATCTCATAACACCCTTCATGGGTAAAACCTTCAACAAGACCTTCTCCCTAACCATGTAAGACACGTCACTAACCTTTCTGTCAGCATAACTCTTCTGTCTCGACTGCACCGTGTCAAGCCGCTTCTACATCAATTTCACCTTGTCAAATGCATCCTGAACCAAGTATCTACCCAAAAGCCTAGCCTCACCCGGCTCAAACTAGCCTATCGGGGAGCTACATCGCCTCCCATATAAAGCCTTATATGGAGCCATCTGAATACTCGATTGATAACTGTTGTTGTAAGAAAACTCCGCAAGTGGCAGAAACCGGTCTCATGAACCCTCAAAATCAATGACACAAGCACGTAGCATGTCCTCCAATATCTGAATAGTGCGCTTGGACTGTTCGTCCGTTTGAGGGGGAAATAATGTGCTTAACTCAACCTGAGTGCCCAACTCTCGCTGCACGACCCTCCAAAACTGCGATGTAAACTGTATGCCTCTGTCTACAATGATGGAAACTAGCACCCCATGAAGGTGAACAATCTCTCTGATGTAAATCTCAGCCAACCGCTCTGAGGAATAGGTAGTGCTCACAGGAATGAAGTGCGTGGACTTGGTCAGCCGATCTACAATCACCCAAATAGCATCGAACTTCCTCGAAGTCTGTGGGAGCCCAAATCCATGGTGATCCACTCCCACTTCTACTCCGGAATATCTATCTTCTGAAGCAAGCCACCCGATCTCTGATGCTCATATTTCCACCGGTGATATTTGAGACACCGAGCTACAAACCCAACTATATCGTTCTTCATTCTCCTTCACCAATAGTGCTGTTTCAAATCCAAATACATCTTTGTGGCACCCATATGGATGAAATACCGCGAACTATGGACCTCCTCAAGAATCAACTCCTGTAGCCCATCCATATTGGGCACACATATCTGGCCCTGCATCCTCAATACCCCGTCATCACTAATAGTCACATCTCTGGCATCACCGTACTGAACCCTGTCCATGAGGAGAAGCAAATAAGGATCATCATATTGGTGCTCTCTAATGTGATCGAATAAGGAAGACTGAGAAACCACACGAGCTAGGACCCGACTGGGATCCGAAATATCCAAGCTCACAAACCGATTAGCCAAGGCCTGAACATCAACTGCAAGGGGTCTCTCACTAACAGGAAGGAATACAAGACTACCCATGCTCACTGCCTCTCTACTCAAGGCATCGGCCACCACATTGACCTTTCCCCGATGGTACAAAATAGTAATATCATAGTCCTTTAGTAGCTCCAACCATCTCCGCTGCCTCAAATTGAGATCCTTCTGCTTGAACAAGTGCTAGAGGCTATGATGATCAATAAAAACCTCACAAGACACACCATAGAGATAATGCGTCCAAATCTTCAACACATGAACAATGGCAGCCAACTCCAAATCATGAATAAGGTAGTTCTCATGGGGCTTCAACTGGCGCGAAGCATAAGCAATAAATCTACCCTCCTGCATCAAAACACGCCTAATGCTGACCCGAGAAACATCACAATATACTGTATAATCCTGAAGCTGATGGTAGAACTAATACTGGAGTTGTAGTCAAGGCAGTCTTGAGCTTTTGAAAGCGCGCCTCACACTTATTCGACCACCTGAAAGGAGCACCCTTTTGGGTCAATTTGGTCAAGGGCGATGCAATAAACGAGAAACCTTGAACGAACTGATAGTAGTAACCAACCAAACCAAGAAAGCTCCGAATCTCTGTGGCTGAGGACGGTCTGGACAAGCTCTGAACCGCTTCTATCTTCTATGGATTAGCTTGAATACCCTCACTGGACACCACGTGTCCCAAGAATGCTATAGAAGTGAGCCAAAACTTACACTTCGAGAACTTGGCATAAAGTTTCTCCTCCCTCAGCCGCTGCAATACAACCCTCAAATGCCCGGCGTGCTCCTCCTGGCTACGAGAGTACACCAGAATATCATTAATGAACACAATAACAAACATGTCAAGATAAGGCCGAAACACGCTGTTCATCAAATGCATGAACGCTGCTAGGGAGTTGGTCAACCCGAACGATCTCACAAGGAACTCATAATGACCATATTGGGTCCTGAAAGTTGTCTTAAGAATATCTGAGTCTCTAATCTTCAACCGGTGGTGCCCCGACCTCAAATCAATCTTAGAGAACACCCTCGCTCCCTGAAGCTGGTCAAATAAATCATCAATACGAGGCAAGGGATACTTGTTCTTGATGGTGACTTTGTTCAACTGCCTGTAATCAATGCATATTCTCATAATGCCATCCTCTTTTTTCACAAATAGAATTGGTACACCCCAAGGTGACACTAGGCCGAATAAACCCTTTATCAATGAGTTCCTGAAGCTGCTCCTTCAATTCCCTTAACTCCACTGGTGCCATACGATATGGTAGAATAGAAATGGGCCGAGTGCTCGGCACCAAATCAATACCGAAGTCAATATCCCTATCCGATGGCATGCCCGATAGATCTGCAGGAAACACATCCAAAAAATCTCGCACCACCGTAACAGAATCAGTAGAAGGGGTCTCTACACTGATATCCCTTACAAAGGCCAAATAAGAAAGACAACCCTTCCTAACCATTCGCTGGGCCTTCAAGTATGAAATCACTCTACTGGGAATATAGTCTAAAGAACCTTGCAACTCAATCCGTGGAAACCCCAGCATCGCCGGCGTCACTATCTTAGCGTGATAGTCTAAAATAGCATGATGTGGAGACAACCAATCCATACTCAATATCACGTCAAAATCAACCATACTAAGTAGCAACATATCAAATCTAGTCTCCAATACCCCAATAGTCACTACACAAGATCGGTATACATGATCCATAATAATAGTGTCGCCCACCGACGTAGATACATGGATAGATGAATCTAGAGACTCACGGGGCATGCCCAGATAATAAGCAAAATATACGACACATATGAGTAGGTGGAACTAGGGTCAAATAATATAGAAGCATCTCGATGACATATAGAGATAATACCTGTGATCACTGTGTTTGAAGCAATAGCATCTGGTCTGGAAGGGAGTGCATAAAAATGGTCCTGACCGCCTGATCGACCTCCCCCTTAGGGCGACCCCTAGCAAACTGAGCTCCATCCTAAGCTGGCTGGGCGGGCGATGAAGTAATTGGTTTTGAAGTTGAAGGCTTACCTATCTGCTACTGAGCTAGACTTCCCACAAGGCGAGGACACTACCTCCTGATATGACCAAACTCTCCACACTCATAGCAACTCCCTGATGCTGATGGTGGGGACTAAAGGGAGCCCCGAGCACCAGGATAACTAGTAGAAGAACCTAGCATGGATGAACCCTAAGCCGATGGTGCGTGAGTAGAACTCCGAGTTGGGAGGGCATTGAGAGATGAGTGGCCTTGATGTGAATTGTGAGAACCATGGCCAGATGATGCACCATAGTGGACTGGGCGAGCCGTTTGAGCATGCCTGAAAGGACGACCTCTACCGTGGTGGAACTGACCTCCAAAAGGAACACCACCAAATCTACCTAATCCTCAAGGCCTCTTGGCCTCTTTCTCAACCCGCTCATGGCAGCGAACAGACTCTATCTCCCGGGCAATGTCAATAACCTCCTCAAAAGTAGCACCAGTAACCCTCTCTCTAGTCATAAGCACCCATAACTAAAATGTGAGGCCTTCAACGAACCTTTTAATCCTCTCCTTGTCTGTGGGAACCAACCAAACAACATGACAGACTAACACAGAAAATCTCATCTTGTACTGTGTCACGATCATGTCATCCTAACGCAACCTCTCAAACTGTCTGTACAATTCCTCTCTACGAGATTGCGGCACATACTTCTCCAAGAAGAGAACAAAAAACTGCTGTCATATAAGTGGCGCTGCACCAACCGGCCTACACCTCTCATACGCCTCCCACCAAGTGAAGGTAGCTCCAGTGAACTGAAAAGTAGTGAACGAGACCCCACTGGTGTTCAGAATACCTATTATATGAAGAATCCTCTAACACTTGTCCAAGAAACCCTAGGCATCCTCGCCCTCTGCATTGCTAAAAGTCGGAGGCTGGAGCCTCTCAAACCTCTCCAATCTAAGCTGCTCATCATAAAGCATGGCTTGAAACACATAGTCTTTAGCAGCTGCCACCAACTGGGCTGGTAGTGCCCCTGGTGTCTTAAGTCCCTGTACCACCTGCTTTGGTGTATGGGCGGCGGGAGTCTGAGTACCTCCCCCGGCCTGGGAAGTTGCTAATATAGTAGAAACAGAGACCGCCTGAGCAAGACTAGTGCACACGGTCAGAATCTGAGCTATGGTCTCCTGAAGACCTGGAATCACGAAGGGCACAACTAATGCTTGAGCTGGTCTCGCTGGTGAAACTGGTGGAGCTATAGGTGCTGCCTTGGCTATTATGCAGGCTATACCCCTACCCCTACCACGGCCTCTAGCGGGACCTCGGCCTCTCGCGGCCCTAACTGGTGGTACTGGTGGCCGTTGATCCTGACCAATAGCGCGTGTCCTCACCATCTGTGAGAGAATAGAATAACACAAGTTTAGTTACCAGAATAAACAGGTTCACACGATAAGAATTCAAGAATGTGAAGTTTCCTAAGGGTTCTGCAGCCTCTCGAAGATAAGTATAGACGTCTCCGTACCGATCTACAAGACTCTACTAAACCTGCTCATGACTCGTGAGACCTATGTAACCTAGGCTCAGATACCAACTTCTCATGACCCAAAACCCTAACCTGTCGTGGTGGTTCTTATCGGGGTACTAGGAAAGCCGATACCTTAAAAAAATATTTCGATATTTCATTTAAAGATAAGTCCAAAACTTTTCATCACAGAAATTTCATAAAAGAGTTAAACTCAAAATAAAAGTGCAGAAAAAAGATATCCCGACACCGGGGGTGTCACTAAGTCATGAGCATCTAAATCCAGTCTAGAATTAGAGTTTACAATATTCCACCAAATACCAAAATAGAAAGGAAAGATAACAAAAGAAGGAAAGACAAGGGCTGCGGACATCGGAAGCTACCTCATATGTTTCTGATAGCCAACTGCGCACGAACTCAACGACCTCTGCGACCAGTCTCACCTGAATCTGCACACAAGGTGCAGGGAGTAATGTGAGAACTTCCAAATTAGTAAGTAACAGAAATAAATAAGGAACTGAGAAGCAGTGAAGAGCTATGCAAATACAGTTTATTTCAATAAGGAACAGTCATGCTTTCAAATTTAGTAGTTTAAGCCGAAGCAGTTCGTGCTCAAGTAAACCAGATATCAAGTCTTCTAGAAATTTGCAAAACAAGAACATGTAACAACTAAGTGCAACAAATAATTGAAAGCAAGTATAGCCTCTCAAGGAAAAAGTCACTCAGCTCATCTCAACAACTCAATCACTCGGCTCTCAGCCCTCAGTACTCACACTCAATAGGTACCTGCGCTCACTAGGGGTGTGCAGACTCCGGAGGGGCTCTTTCAGCCCAAGCGCTATATCGCTGCGGTGTGCGGCCCGATCCGATATATGAACAGCCATAAGGTTCGTTGCGGCATGCAAACAGATCCAATATAAATAATTATCCCAAAGGCTCATTGCGGTGTGTAACTCGATCCAATATATATACATATGTATCCCTGAGGCTCGTTGCAGCATGCAACCCGATCCATATACACTCACATAGCTCAGAGCTCGACATTCAGGCCCTATCTCAGTGACCAACCTCACTAGTCCCTCGGGCTCTTAGAAAGCATATAATTCAGCCCAAACAGAGATAGTAACATGTATCAATGATAAATAGGAAGGTACGGACGTAAAATACGCAAGTAATATCATGATTGAGAACAAAACATCAAACAACAGTTAATTTAGCAAGTACACAACCTCACGGGTCTCAACAGTGATATCATAAGGCCTAAACATGGTTTCTGATATAAAGTGCAGTCAATTTCCATAAAAATAGAGGGAACACGTAGTAAACAGTAGGCTATTCGATTCTACAGTCTCATGGGACAGACCAAGTCATAATCCCTTTGGTGCATGCCCACACGCCCGTAACCTAGCATTTGTGTCACCTCCAAAATAGTGATACGACACAAAATCCGGATATTCATACCCTCAGGGCCAGATTTACAACTGTTACTTGCCTCAATCCGAGCAAATTCCTACTCCGCAATGCCTTTGCCACTCGAATCAGCCTCCAAAAGTCCCGAATCTAGCCATAAGTAATACAACCTAATCAATAAAGGTTAAAGGGATCGATTACACAAGAAAACTACTAAATTAGAGCCAAAGTCCAAAATCGACTAAAACCAGACCCCCGGGCCCACATCTCAAAATCCGATAAAAGTCACAAAATCCAAAAGTCCATTCACTCAAGAGTCTAACCATACTAAATTCATCAAAATCAGACATCATTTGCCCCTCCAAATCCCCTAAACTCACTCTCCAATTCTCAAGCCCTAATCTCCCAAATTTCAGCTAAAACATTCACCAACTAGGTGTAAAATCAGTGGAGAAACACCATTATTGAAGATACATAAGCACAAGGACCGTACCTCAGTGGTTTCTTCAAAATTCCCTCTCAAAATCCCCAAAATCTGTGCTCAAATTGATGAAAATGGTGAATAATCCCGAAGTGTTCTATTTATACCTTCTATCCAGCAAAATCGTACCTGTGGTATCCTTGTCGCTTCTGCGATGCCGCACCTACAGAAGTTCCATCACAGGTGCGGATCCCACTTAAGCTCTCAGAATCCACATCTTTGGTCCAACACACATACTTGCGGGCCCCGCCCGCTTCTGCGATCCTTGCCTTCTTATGGCTTTTCGCATATGTGCTTCCAGTCCAAACCACCCTTGATCACATTTGCGAGAACCTCTTTGCTTCTGCGGGACCGCACCTGCGGGCTTTCCACCGCAAGTGCGAAAACACCACAACCAGGCCAACCTAAGCAATCCTTCAAACTTCAAACTTGTTACGTTAATCACCTGAAATCAACCCGAGGCCCTTGGGATCTCAACCAAATATACCAACACATCTCATAGCATCATACAAACTTAGTCAAACCTTCGAATCAGTCAAAACAACATCAAAACACCAAATTACTCCCAGATTCAAGCCTAAGAACTTCTAAACTTCTGAATTCCACAAACGATGTCGAATCCTACCAAACCACATCCGAATGACCTCAAATTTTGCACACAAGTGAGAAATGATACCATGAACATACTCCAACTTCCAGAAATCCAATTTGACCCCGATATCAAAAATTTTCACTACCAACCAAAATCACCAAAATTTTAACTTTCGCCAATTCAAGCCTAATTCTACCACGGACCTCGAAATCACATTCCAGATGTGCTCCTTAGTCCAAAATCACGTAACGGATCTGAAGGAACCATAAAAATTCAAATTCGAGATCATTTACACATAAGTCAACATCCGGTCAACCTTTTCAACTTAAGCTTCCAAATAAGAGACTACGTGTCTCAATTCACTCCGAGACCACTTCGGACCTGAACCAACTAACCTGGTTTATCATAATATATCTGTAGAATACAAAAGAAGTAGGAAATGGGGGAACGAAGCTATAACTCTCAAAACGACTGACCGGGTCGTTACAGGTGTGGTTCTATGCTAAAGTTTGTGGGGCGAGTTTTGGTTAAGGATCATGGTATTCTGGCAAGGAGAAGTCTCAACTTGAGGGTAATTTGAGAGGAGCTTGGAGAAATAGGATAGCTTGATAATAGGTTGGATCAACGCAGTAATGGGTATGATCTGTTCTTTGGGTACTTTGAGGTGACGAATCTCTACAGGTGTTTCGTGGTAATTCTCTTGGGTTTTTGTGACCTACGTGGCTTGGTTGAGCTAGAGGGATTCAATTTTGATAGTTTGGTTATGTGAAAATGGATTCCAAAGAGTTCTTGATAATTTCTACCACGGTTTAAGATTGATATTTCCTATCGGCTTGAGGAACATATTGCGTATTGGGATTTTTTACTAGATGAGATCAAATGGAAGGTTTTTGACTAATCGGGTATGTATTCTTCTTGTGACTCAGAGTTGATTATGAGATTTTTGTACTCTTCAAAGGATGGCATGATAGATGCGGTGTGTTGTGTGGGATTGAGATTTTAATGTGCAAGGTCATGTGTCAATTTGGAAGGGAAGGACATAAATTCTTAGGTAGCATGGATGGTATCCGATGTTTAGATGAATGTTATTAATACTTGGTATTGCTTGAGAAGGGTGCGCATTTCAGAAGGTGCACTATGTTTTGACTTGCGGATGCTGCATTGGTATTCTGGTACTTGCCTGGTTGATTGACTATTGATATTCAGATTTTGCTATATGGCACGGAAGAATTATAGAAATATTCCTCGTAGGATGATTGTGTAAGAGATATGTATTAGTCATTCGAGTGGTGGAGTTGGGATTAGATAAGGTGATTCGTATGTTTATTGACTTGGAGGCTGAGAGTTCTCAGAAACAAATTGTTTCGTGGTTGTGGAATGTGAAGTTATGGCCCGAGCTAGCCAAATGATAGTAAGTGTTATGATTCAGTCATTGTGGACCTTCGGAGGGTTACTTATCTATTGTGGGTGGCCAGAGTTGATTTGGGTTTCATTGATAGGCCCAATAAGTATGTGTATTCTACTCCAAGTTAGATTGGTTGAGTCAGTACTACCATTGTGAGAAATGTGCCATTCGGTTAGTGTTGAGCTTATTCATGTTGTGATATGTTCCATGAATTACCCTTCTATGATACGAGGGGTTGTGATTCGTTGGTTATATGCACACATGGCGTGGTTCTATTGGGGCCTTATAGAGAAAATTGAGTGAGATGGGTATTTAGGTGATGCATGATTGATTGCACATTGGTTATGTTCTTTCGGGTTTGTGTGGCATTGTGTCATTTGCTTCTCCGTGGTTATGGTCATGCACATCAGGTACTTGATGTCGAGTTGCCCGTGATTATTGATTTTGACCATGGTGGCTCGAGGTATCTCATATGGGCCTGTGCTTGGATGGGGTCGCGCATTTCGGCAAAGTTATATTGAGATATGATCTTTGTGTTAGATTGATTAGTTGATTGCACAGTTATGTGCTATGATGGTTCTAGTTTGAGGCATACTGGTGAATTAGTAATGGCTAACAGAGGTTGAAATCGAGGATGACCTGAATAAAGGAAATTTTGGATAGGAGTTTTGTGATGCTTTATGTGCGTATAAGAATTTATGGAATGACTTGAGTTGTTATTGGTGAAGGATGTAATGTACATGGAGTAGGAAATTTATTTGATTGCAATTAAGGTGGGGTTACTTTTTGCAGTATTGGAGTGCTAATGGAGCACAGGTCGTCCGGTCTGTTTGATCAGTCTAGTTGAGGTCTGAGCAGAGTGAATGACTCTCGAGAATGGTTCAAAGGGGTTCAAGATTTTAGATGTAATAATTGGAGATTTTCAGGTTGTGTATTTGGCTAGAAACTGAGGTTTACATTGGAGGATGACAAGACTTGTGGCATTTCTGCATCATTATGGATTCTACATACCAAGAAGGCGAAGGTAATGGCTTTAGATTCTCAGAGGGTCTCTTTAGGGCGGGTATCTCAGCTGGGGTACTTTAGGGGGTACTTCAGAAGAATACAACGGTTTATGAGCCTTATAACGGTGTGGTCTTTTGCTAAAGTTTGTGAGGTAAGTGTTAGTTAAGGATAGTGGTGTACTAGCAAGGAAATGTGTCAATTTGAAGGAAATACGAAAGGAACTCAGAGAATTAGGACAACTTGGTAGTAGGCTGGATCGACATGGTGATGGATATGATCGGTTCTTGGGTGCTTATGAAGCGGTGGGTTTCTATAGGTGTTTCATGGCAATGCTCTTAGGTTTTGATGGCTTGTGTAGCTTGGTTGTGTTAGAAGGAGTTAGTCCTGATGGTTCGGTTTTGTGCAAAGGGGGTTTGTAGAGTTCTTGATGATTTCTACCACGGTTAGAGATGTATATTTTCTACTGGCATGAGGAGCATGAGATGTATAACGATTTTCTCCTAGATGGGATCAAATGGAAAAGTTCTTGGCTGGTTGAGTACATAGTTGCTTGTAGCTCGGAGTGGATTATGAAGTTCTCATATTTATCATAGGATGGTATGGTATATGCGGTATGTTGTGTGGGGTTGAGATTTGCATGTGTAAGGTCACAATTCAGTTTTGAAAGGAAGGTCATAAATTCTTAGGCTGCATGGACAGTTTCAGATGACTAGATAAATGAAATCACTGATTGGTGTGAATTGATGAGGGTATACATTTTAGAAAGGACAATGTGTTTGAGTTATGGATACTTTATTGGTATTGCGGCACTATCTTGTCTGATCGACTGCTGATATTCAGGGTTTTCTTGATGGCACAGAAGAATTTTTAGAAGTACCCCTCGTGGGATGATCGAGTAGTAGGGATGTGTTAGCTATTCGGGCAGTGGATTTGGGATCAGATATGGTGATTTGTGTGCTTTATGGATTTAGAGACTGGGAGTTCTTATAAAGAGATTATTTCGTGGTTGTGGACTATAAAGATGTGGGTAAGCTAGTCAGATGATAGTATGTGCTATGATTCAGTCATTGTGAACCTTCGAAGAGTTATTTATCTATTGTGGGTGACCAAAGTTGATTTGGGGTTCATTGGTAAGCCAATATGGATGTATGTTCTGCATCGAGTCGGATGTGTCGACTCCGAACTACTATTGTTGAGAGATATGCCATTCGATTGTTGTTGCGCTTATTCATGTTCTGGGGTGATCTATGACTTACTCTTATATGTTACGAGGAGTTGTGATTTGTTGGTGATATGTACATATGGTGCTATTCTATTTGGGCTTGATAGCGGAATTTGAGTGAGATGGGTATTTGGGTGTCGCATGATTGATTGCGCATTGGATATGCTCTTTCGGACTGGTATGTCATTGTGTTACTTACTTCTCCGTGGTTATGGTGATTCACTTTTGGGTGCTAGACATCAAATTGCGCGTGGTTGTTGATTTTGAGTATAGTGACTGGAGGTATTTCATGTGGACCCGTGTTTGGATAGGGTCGCGCATTGTAGCGAAGTTATCTTGAGGTATGATCCTTTGGGTTAGATTCATGTGTTCTGGTTCTACGGTGTGTGATGGGTTCTTAGCATCGTGTTGTGGTGGTACTGATGAGCTTATGGTACAACTCTCTCAATTGATTCGCTTCTCATAATTTGAGTATATTCTGACTATTGCTTGTTGGTGCACAGGGGTGCACGAGTGGTGGCTTGAGATTGTACATGCATGTCATGTCACTAGAGTAGCCGTATTGAATGAGATGAGGTCGTTGGGATCTGGAAAGAATACTATCGGATTCGATTTCAGCATGTTAGAAGGATAATATCGGGATTCGGCTTAGAAATTACTATGGTCCTTGCCAAAAGAGAGGGAGTTTCATGAATGGTTGATCTAAGGAATGGTTATGACTTTCTGCATGTTTCATTCATCATTGGGAGTATACGAAAGTGTTGGATGTGAGGCTTTATTTGATAAGAGATTTATTATCGATATTCGGTTGTTCTGAGCAACTGTTGTGATTAGAAGTTATTGCTACGAGAATTTGAGCTATATGGTATATCTTGTAATTGCGTCCGAGGCTGCAGGTATGGTTTGTTACAGCTTGTTCGTACTTATTCGGAGTATAGATGTGAGATTTAGATCTTATAGATAATTTCAAAAGTGGAAATTTGGTTTTAAGGTTTACGGGCTAGGCTGGATAGTGAAATTTCAGTTATGTTGTGTTATCATGCCTATATGGGATAGGGTGATGCGGGATCACCCTCGGGTATGTGCATGGTAAGGTTACACAGCGATTTGATGGTTTTTGGAACAACTCTGGGCATGTTCGAGGATGAACGTATGTTTAAGTAGGGGAGGATGTAACGACCCAACCGGTCGTTTTGAGCTTTTGCGCTTCGCTCGCCAGTTCTCGGGCATGACTATCTCCATGTGATATATTATGACTTATGTAAATTGTCGGTTTTGGTTTTCAGGGTAATCGGAATGAATTTGGAAGAACAGTTCTCAGTTGAGGCTTAAAATTTGAAAGGTTTGACCAAGTTTTGACTTTTTAGTATTCGATCTCGGATTTGGATTTTATGATTTGGTTAGCTCCGTTAGGTGATTTTGGACTTGGGAGCACGTCTGGATGTATTTTCTAGGTCCGTGGTAGATTTAGGCTTGAATTGGCGAAATTAGAAATTTAGCATTTTTCGGTCAGTAGTGGAAATTTTGATATTGGGGTCGAAATGGAATTCTAGAAGTTAGAGTAGGTCCATTGTATCATTTGTGATGTGTGTACAAAATTTCAGGTCATTCGGACAAGGTTTGATAGACTTTTTGATCGAATTCGGAATTCAGAAGATTTTGGGATTTTTAGGCTTGAATCCGATGATGATTTGATGTTTTGATATTGTTCTGACCGTTCCGAGGGTTAAAAGAAGTTTGGATGATGTAATGGGATATGTTGGCATGTTTTGTTGAGGTCCCGAGGGCCTCGGGTGAGTTTCAGATGCTCAACGGATCAATTTTTGGACTTTGGACTTGGCAGATTTTCTGGTGTTGTTGCAGAAAATTCTTGTTCATCGCGTTCGCGGTGGGGTCCCGCATTCGTGAAAAGTAAATGGGGAAGATGAGGAATTTTTTCTATGCGTTCGCAAGGAGGAGGACGCGAACGCGGAGGTTAAGTAAAGTGTTCTATGCGTTGGCACTCAATGGGCCGCGCTAGCGAAGGGTAGTTGCAGCTGGGGACCCAAGGTCCCTTTGGTCTATGCATTCATGTGTCAGGGAACACGTTCATGAAGGAGTTAGTTGGTAAAGCTTCGCGTCCGTGAAGATGTGGACGCGTTCGCGAGGAGCATTTTTGGAGGCAGGCAAGATTAGCCTACACGAAGGTGAGAGAACCGCCGCGTTCGCGTAGAAGGAATATCTGGGTAGTCAGATTATATTTAAAAATTGAGGGTTTAAGTCCAATATCACAAAAACCATCAGAGAGCTCAGGCGAAGGTGAAATTTGAGGAGATTCTCAGTGGAGTAATTAGGTTAAGTATTCTTCACTCATATTTGGTTCAATTCCATGATTTATTCTTGAATTTCATCATTTAAATTGAGAAATTAGAGTGGAAATTGGGGAAAAATGGAAGAAAAGTTTGAGAATTCTTTTGGGGATTTGAATGGGCAATTGAGGTTGGATTTTGATAAATTTGTTATGGGTAGACTCGTGAGGGAATAAAGATTCTAGTTTTGTGGGTTTTATCGAATTTCGAGATGTGGACCCGGGGGTTAGGTTTGGCCAATTTCGGGATTTTTGATGTAAATTGGTTATTTTCGAGTGGGATTTGTTACCTTAGCATATTTTGATGGTATGAATCTGATTTTGGTTAGATTTGGAGCAATTGGAGGCCAATTCGAGGGGCAAAGGCATCGCGGCCTAGAGTTTGGACCGGATTGAGGTGAGTAATGATTGTAAATGTTGTCCTGAGGATATGAAACCCCGGATTTCACATCGTTGTGCTACTTGAGGTGACACACATGCTAGATAACGAGCGTGGGCTCATGCACCATTGGGGATTGTGACTTGGTCTGTCCCGTACGATTGTTAAGTCGCGTATTTGATTGAAAATTGTTTGATATCATTATGTTTTGGAAAGTATTGCTATGTTTTGGGCAGAATGCCATGTTTGGGCCTCGTGGCAACTGTTTTGGACCCTTATGGGGCTTTTTATCTACTATTCTTCACTATTTTGACTTAATAATTGTACTCAGTCATGCTGTATTTTATTGATTTCCTAACTCAGCCTTATTTACTCTATTTTGATACTATAAATGATATTTTGAGCTGAACACCCTAATTTAGTGATAGTCCGAGTGGCTTGTGAGGTTGATGGCTGAGAGAGGCCGAAGGCCTGATTGTGAGGTTAATGACTGAGAAGACCGAGGGTCTGATTGTGAAGTTGATGACTGAGAGAGACTGAGGGCCTGGTTGTGACGATTATATATATTTATGGATCGGGCTGCATGCCGCAACAATATATATATATATATATATATATATATATATATATATATATATATATATATGTATATATATGTGTTTATATATATATATATATATATATGTATATATGTGTGTGTGTGTATATATATATATATAAATATGTGGATCAGGCTGCACGCCGCAATGATTTAGCGCTTGGGATGTAGGAGCCCCTCCGGAGTCTGCACACCCTCAGTAAGGGCAATCGACTATATATATGGATCGGTCTGCACACCGCAACAGTTATGATATGGTACCTATTGAGCGTGAGTGCTGAGCGTGAGCGCTGATTGATGAGAGTTGGGTCATGAGTGACTGAGAGGCTGCCCGAAGGGCTATATATATACATATATATGAGTGATGCTTTGCCTGAGGGGCTTGTTTATAAAATTACTATTTTTTTACTCCTCCTTAAAGTGAGTCTCTATTGAATATGTTGATTAAATTACTAATTTCACTCATCTTTATACTGAGCCTCTATTCGAAATGTTAAATAAATGTTCTAAACATCATTCATTTAAATTGGAGTTTGTACGAGGTGTTTGGAATTTAATCACTGATTTGGCTTTGTTACTCCCACTGAGATTTTTAAGTTATGAGATGTTTATGAATTCTGTTTGCCCGGGGAACTGTATACGAACTATGTTTTGCCCGAGAGACCGATTATGATTTTCATCACTTTCACTATAAATTACATTGAACCTCTACTGAAACTGTTAGAAAGGTCCTTTTTCAAAGGATTTTATTGGAATTGGAGTTTAGCGAGGTGATTTGATTTGTACCATGTTTTGGAAACATACTGTACCCACTGTGGTGCTATGATGTGGTTTACATGATTTCTTACCGCTCAATCGTTATCTACTTTCATTACTTACTAAGTTGGCGTACTCATATTACTCCCTGCACCTTGTGTGCAAATTCAGGTATTTTTGAGTTCGGTGGCAGGTTTATCGAAGTTAGCAAGGTAGTTGCCTGGCGATCGCAGCCCTGCTTTTTCCCTCCTTATTCTCCCTTAGTGTATTCTTGTGATTTTCCCGGCCATATTGGTCTTGATATTGTCAGATAGTTGTAGTAGATGCTCATGACTAGTGACACCCTGATGTCGGGCTTTCTTTTCGCATTATTATTTGCTTTTAAACACTATATAAAGGTTTATTGTTGAATAGATTCAATTTTATCCTAAGAATGGAAAATATTGATTGGTTTTAGGTTTGTGTCAGCTGGCCTAGTTCCATGATAGGCGCCATCACGATCGGATTGGTTTTGGGGTCGTGACATGATCACCTCTTGGGTTCTGGTTATGGCTTGATACAGCTTGTTTAGACTAATACAATGTGTAGATGCGAGGTTCGGTCTTTGTAGGAAATTCTAGATGTTAGAAATTGAATTCTGTCATTTACGGGCTAAGATGGAAGTAATGATCTTTATTTATGTTGTGTTGTCGGGCCTATATTGAATAGGGTGATGGGATCAGCCCCGAGTATGTGCATGGTATGGTTACATGGTGATTTGATGGCTTAGGAACAACTCTTGGCACGTTCGAGGACGAACGTATGTTTAATTGGGGGAGAATGTAACGACTCGACCTGTCATTTTGAGAATTTGCATTTTGCTTGGTAGTTTGGGGGCACGAGTAGCTCCATATGATGTATTAGAAGTTTATGCAAAATTTAAGTTCATTCTGAGTTGATTTGATATGTTTTGGCGCGGGTTTTTGGAAGTCGAAAGTTCGAAAGTTCATTATGTTTGATTTGAGGTGCGTTTTGTCGTTTCGATGTTGTTATGCATGATTTGAGGCCTTGAGTAGGTTCGTTATATATTATGGGACTTGTTGGTATATTCGTACAGCCTCCCGAGGGGCTTGGGTGAGTTTCAGATAGGTTTGGGCTGTGTTGCGCTCGTTTTTCATATGTTTCGATGTTGTTTCTTCAAGCATAAATAGTACCACATTAAACAAATGAGCTCCGATTTCTGTTTTGATTGAAGAATTAAATCCGTATCGTAATTATAGATCCATAGCAAAAAAAAAATTATCGAATTTGGACATCGTATGAGGAATATTATCGTTATTTTACTAAGAATTGGGTTGCCAGATTTTTTCAAATTAATTATGAAATTGCCACTAACAGTGTATTTAAAAATCTGCACAATTTTCATATATTGAAACCAACATATCTCCTTCATTATAAGATCAAATGTAGTGATTCAAAAGCCTAACTTGACTGAAATTTCACAAGGAATTAATTGGACGCATCAAGGTCATTTGGGTTCAAGATCGTTTAGCACAAAAAACAAGGCAGAACAACTGGGCAAAAATACTTAATATCGAAGGTTTGTTCATTTGGTCATATTTTGAGTTGGGAAACTCGGATTTGGATAATATTTGTGGAGATTTTCACCATATGGATTGGGGTAAGTGTTATATACTCAATTTTGGTTATATTTCATGAATCCATTTTCCTTTTTGGCATTTGATTGATGATTTCAAAGTGAAATTTGGGGGGTTTTGTCGAATTTCATAAAGTGGATTTTTGAGTTTTGAACATCGATTCTGAGTCGGATTTGAGTGAAACTAGTATGGTTGGACTCGTAATTGAATGGGTTGTCGGATTTTGTGTGTTTTGTCGGGTTCTGATGCGTGGGTCCAAATTTGACTTTTTGGTCGATTTTGGGATTTTGATTAAAGATTCGACCTTTATCGATTGAGTTTGTTTCCTTTGCCATTATTTGATGTATTTGAGTTGCTTTTGGATAGTTTTGAGCCGTTTGGAGGTCGGTACGCGCGGGATGGCATTTGTTGAAGCATCGTTTGGCTTGCTGGGTATAGGATTTGGCTTGTTCGAGGTAAGTAACACTTCAAAACTTGGTGCTGAGGGTATGAAACCCCGAATTACGTGTTATGTGATTAATGTTGAGGTGACGCGTATGGTAGGTGACAGGTGCGTGGGTGCGCACCGTGTAAATTATGATTTAATCGATTTCTTGAAACTGTATAGCCATCTTATATGAACATTTTTATTGTACTTTATGTGTTATAGCACCTGAGCTGTAATTGATGCCAGATATCATGTTTAGGCTATATGCTGGTACCAGTGGGACCCATAGTGCTCATTCTTTACTGTTAAGTTATTTGCTTAATTTCAGTTATTTACTCAGCTGCATTCATCATTACATATCACATCTCAGTCTCTGTATTGCTTATTGTAACATCCCATATCATTGATTTAGGCTGCTCAACATGTGTTGGGAGCCAAGAGACTGGAGAGATTGATGACTGAGTGAGGCCGAGGGCCTGATTGTAAGGATATTGATACTATGGCACGTGAGTTGTCCGTACAGTACATGAGTTGTCCGTGCGAATCCAAATATTGATACTATGGCACGTGAGTTGTTCATGCAACACGTGAGTTGTCCATGCGGATCCAGATATTGATACTATAGCACGTGAGTTGTCCGTGCAGCACATGAGTTGTTCGTGCATATCCAGATATTTATACTATTGCACGTGAGTTGTCCCTGCGGCCCGTGAGTTGTCCGTGCGAATTATAGCACTTGGATTGAAGGAGCCCTTCCAGAGTCTGTACACCCCTAGTGAGCGCAATTGCTAGCAGTTGTTATGTTTGGGCTGAATTTTTCCTATTCAATACTGAGTGACTGAGTGTGTCGAGTGATTGAGCACGACGAGTGGAAAATGTGAGGTAGTGAGATTGAGTACTCTGAGAGTGAGAGCACATGAGTTCATCACTGAGATACATTGCATTTGACATACGTACTCGAGATACATACATAAAAATGCATTTCTTTCTGCTACTCCGATTTTGGTAACATTCATGATTTCACCTACATATTGACACGTAGGCATATACATGCTTTATCCTTATGCTATTTAAAAATGAAACATTTACATATTGAAAGTGTTTTGGAAAAATTACAGTTTTCAAACTTACTCATATTTTTGGCGATTTCAGTATCGTATTTGGGTTTCACTAATATACTTGGAAAGAAAGCCTATTTTTCTGGAACTGTGAACGAGCTGAGCATTTTATCTCTGAGTTACTTATTTTATTACTTTCATTATGTTGTTATAAACTGTTGTTGGCTATTAGTGTTGGACTCCGACTTATGTTCCAGCCCTTCACTACTTTCAACCTAAGGTTATGTTTGTTACTTATTGAGTACATGAGGTCGGTTGTACTCATACTACACTTCTGCACCTTGCATGCAGATGTTGCCTGCTGATGTTTCTGTGATCGACAGGAGCTGGATTTGAAGATGTACCTGCATTCCGGTTATAGATGCCTCTAGTTCATGTTAGCTCTAGACTTATGAAAAATCTGTTTATGTATTATTCGGAAAGATGATGTATTTTTATTTCACACCAGCATTGTAAATTTTAATCTTAGAAGCTCATGATTTGTACTACTAGTCCTTGGAAAATGTATAAGATTCAGATAATTTCTTTACTTAATTGTCTTATTAAATATCATTGGAATTGGATAATTGTTAATTTGCTTACCTAGCGGGTTGAGTTAGGTGCAATCATGATTGGTTGGATTTTGGGTCGTGACAATTCCCGGATTCGGTGACACTGGGTACATGAGCTTCTAAGAGTAGTAAACTAAAAAGGTCTGTAATAAATTCACAATACTGTCTGAATAAACTAAGCAGTAATAACAAATAGAGGAAGGAAACTCCAACGACATGCGAACGGATATGTAGTACTACCTCGAGTCTCCAAAATCAACAGCTAAACACCTCCCTGAACTCCACTAGGGCTAATATATGAAATCTATACAAGAAGTGGAGAAGTATAATATGAGTATAACCGGCCTAATGTACTTAGTAAGTATCAAGTCTAACATCGAAAAAGTAGTGATGAGGCTTTGACCAATATGATACTCACTTCCATAATAAGGTAATCAACAAGTCTAAATAAAGAGAAGGAATATCTCCGAAATAGTGAATATCTCTAATATGAATCACAATCAAGTAAGATAGTAAACATGCTTCTCAAATACACTGACCAAAGTATAATTTCCACACCGAGTCCACATAAGATAAATGACATGTATGAGAAAACATTTAAAGAGATATTTCTATATGAGTGCATAAAGTATATGCATGCTAAAAACTCAATCTTTTCATAGATTCAATACCAATCCACACACTCAACATACCTCATGTGCCTAGCAGAAGTACCCCATATAATTATACATACTCAGTACTGTATGGGTGCCTGGCATAAATGGCCCTCACTAAGTAGAACTCTATGTGACTGCACTCATACATCCCAAGGTAACATGGGTGATTATCTGACTTGGGAGAGACAAATCCACATACAAGCGTTGCCGCTGTAGTGTGAAATCCGATCCAATATAATACTGTTGCAGTGGACAACCTGATCCAACCATAATACTCTACAACTAAGAAATTAGTTACTAATCTGCTCATATGTTTCAATGTGCTAAAATATCTCATAGTACCATAATTACATCAATTCACGTGGAATGTATCATCACACCGTAACTCAGCTCATATAATTGTATTCATATGCGGAGATGTAAGCATATACATGTGAGATAACGTATGTATGTTGCACAAAGACATAAGAAATAAATATACGGATGTATGTGCTCCTGAGAGTAATGTATGACCATGGCTAAATCAAATAGCTCAACATATCGAGAATGAGTCATCTGTCCAAATTATAATTACAAGCCTAGACATGATAGCATGAATAAGAAAGTCCACGTAGTCATATAATAAAATAAAGCATGTACCAAGAAGAACACATAATCAAACAAGACATAATGTCACGACCCAAAATTTACTAAGGGTCGTGATAGCGTCGGACACCACTATCAAGCAAGCCAACAACAATTTACTAGCAATTTCTCATTTTATTTATTTTGAAATTATTTCCTTTAAACAAATGAATAATAAATAATAAATGCCACTAAATAAATGAGGATGTCTTTACAAGATTTAACTACTAAAAAATACCGTGATCATCCTAGAACCCGGTGTCACAAGTGCATGAGCATCTACCAGTGAATGAAATAAAAAACAGTGATTGTCCGGAATACAAGTGGACAGAAATGAAAATACAATACAATACTCTGAAGGAGACTCTGCCAACTACGTGGCGTCTCGAAAATGCAGCTCACCTATGTCTCCGTACTAACCATGCCACTATGCCACTGAGCCACTAGCCCCACATAAACCCGTGCAACAAAAATGCACAGCAAGTGTAGTATGAGTACGAAAACAACGTGTACCCAGTGAGTATCCCATCTAATCTCGAAGAAGTAGAGACAAAAGGTCGACTTCGACACTTGCTAGTTGTCCAATAGTAATATTATTAATGCGATGAATCACAAATTTATTAAGAACAACAATAAATTCAAATAAGTCACGAAACAGGTAAAAGTTCCTTTTTATTCAAAGTCTCCATATTCATAATCCATTAGTTAACAATTATCTCAAGTCGGGGAGAGCAAATATCAATATCAATAAATCTCAAGGCAAACAGTACAAGTATGCACAAATCATGCTGAGGTCGTACGACCCGATCCAACAGAAATGAAAAATGTGCACTGCCGAGGGTCGAACGGCCCGAACCATAGATACATCTATTACCTCGCTCGCAAATCATACTTGCGACGTGGTCAAATTTAAATAAACAATCACCCTGCTCGCGAATCATTCATGCGACGTAGGTACACATAGAAATATATGCTCAAACAGCCAATTAAGAATTTATCGGGGATCACTTAACCAAATAAAAGCCAATTCTCTTTTAATGATTCAAGAAAAATGAAGTTTAATCCTTTGAGAAATTCATTTAACAATTCGATAGGATTTAAGCAATTCAACTGTCAATAAGATTACAATTATTCCAAGTATAACATACTTTTGGGTCCTAGACTACCTAGACTTAAACATATTAGTCGCTACGCACGGACTCTCGTCACCTCGTGCGTACGTAGCCCCCACAAATAGAAGCACATAACCAATTATTTCACCTATGAGGACAATTCCCTCTTACAAGGTTAGAAAGGAGACTCATATCGCTTCGAAGATCCATAACCGACATTCCACGCTCTTCTGAAGACTCGAATCGATGCACAATGCTTCAAAACTAGCCAATAATTATGCAAATCCATTAATATATGTTCAATTACCCATTACCATCCAATTTATAACAATTCCTAAACCCGATCGAAAAGTTGACAAGATTGCCCTCAGGCCCACGTGCCCGGATTCTGAAATTTTTCGAAGATAAAATTTTAGCCATGAACTCACGAACTCAAATATATGATCTTCTCCTAATTTCATACCCAAAATCGTGGTCAAAATCCAAGAATATGAATTTTCTAGGTTTTCCTCAAACACCCAAATTTCTACCAATTTACATGCAAATATTCATACATAATCTATGTATTTAACTCAAGATAGGTGAGGTTAGCTTACCTTGTTGATGATGATGAAAAAATCCACTTAGAGCTCTCCAAATCGCCCACACCAACTGAAAATGGGAGAAAATGACCATCTCCCGATTTTTAAAAGAACATACTGCCTCCAGCATTTTCACACCTGCGGTGTACCAGCCGCACCTGCGGAAATTTCTACCGCAGGTGCGGTCTCAACCAACTCACTCAAGTCTGCTTCTACGGTCTTGCTTCTGCGAAACCTCACACGGCGGAATCTCAACACATAAAAAATTCACCAAGCCATCTCACAACTCACACGACGCAATTTATCATTACATGAAATAGCTGACGACAAAATAACACCCCGACTACTCTTCCATAAGGAGCGCATTGTTGAAATGAACACATCTGGCCTGATATAGAGCCCATATTCACATTTAAATCCATCCACAGACCTTAAGCTGATTCTAATCACCCTGAACTAAGCTAATAACCTTTCAAAGGTCCATAATAACTCCCATTTTCTCATAACACATGAGAATAACCATCATAACCGGAGTAATCCTCCACAGTCCACAACCCAATAGACCGAGTGTCCTCTAGGCATCAATTCTCAATTTAACGTCATCACCACAATCTTCATACTTGGTTTAACTCTTCAATCAATCAAGTGACTATATGCCACACTTATACAACCTTCCCGTGGGGCACGCTCCCACAACCTTCCGTGACAGATAATAGGTCTGTACATCCAAACCACCGGCCGCACTAACACTGAAAAGAGATCAAGAATCCTTGACCAGGATGCAAAGCCCTTTTTTTTCACAAAACACCGATCTCGGGTGACGCTGAAGGCAATACCCACTTACTTTAAACATCGAAACTCCTTTCTTGCTCATCCGAGCTCGTGAAATCCTTGTCAACACCGAACTGCAACCTTGATCCTCAATTCAAATTCCATACCACTCACTGCACCCATCATGGCAATATACGATAGAACACAATTTTCGTCATAACTCCGGAACCACTAATAGATTAACACTTCATCATATAAAAACCTTTCACTTAACTCACTTCAGGAGAACCATAGCAACACAGGTGAATTCTCATAACAACAAAATATGCAAATCTCTAAGTAGTGGTCTAAGCCACCATAGCCCTTCCGGGATATGCCTATACATAACAGGCCATAACAGTAGAATACTTCTGAATAACATCAATTACGGTGGCCGACAAGCCTCATACGTACCGTCACAAATCACTTGCAAAACTTGATCACACTGAAGGAACTGATCACTACCACCAATATGCCAATTCAACTATGGCTAGCCATTCTATCATCGCCCAATTTATCATTGATTTCCTTTGAAATAATAATAACACCATTCAAAACATAGCTCACTCCATCCGTATTCATCCCGAGTGACCTTGAATCATGAGACCATGCTGTCTCAAATTCCACGAACTATTTCATACCTCCATTGTGTGCACATTCGCATCCTCAACTAGTATGCCCATTCTGATAATCTCTCTACGAATCCGAAGTCCTTTCTCATTTTCCTCCCAAATGCAGCACCGCAAGTCAAAACATCATAGAACATTCTGGGCCTCTTCTTATAAGTTGCTACAAAGCTTGATCCTTAACCGTACCTATAAGCTCGAAATCATTAGGTACCACACTTTATCCCTTTGAATCCACCAGGACCGTTGTTGAGAGCCACCCGCTCTGAATTGGCCCCGAATATAATCTATTCCATGAATCTTCTAGAACATGAATACTCTCTCGAGGAAGCATCCGGCAGAATCGCTTTCCTTGAAACCTGCATCTATACAAGGCATAAATCCTAAATCCTTCCCCAAGTCTAAACATGAGCCAATAAAGCCAACCATAGCACACCTTGAACAATCCCTTTGCTCAAATTACCACTTATGTCCTTATCACGTAGCTGAAATAACCCATCAATATGCTAATAACTAGAAACCTCGCAAGTAGTTAACCATGCAACCTAATCATAGGCGGTGGGACTCTCCCACTTAGCTTGAAGCCACTATTACACACCTCTGGAATTCACCAAGATTCTTTATCTCTTATTGACATGACCTCGCGCAATTCAACCACCAGATTCCTTGAAATCCTTCCATTAGCACTTCATGAACACCCTGAATTTCCATCAACATTCACATATTCGACCTCTTACTGGAATGGCCAGTAAAATCCTCCGCAAAAGCTTCGCCAACCACGCGACCGCTAACCTGCTCATAGGGAATAACCCACCTGTGGAAATCACTTTCTGACATCTTCCAACGGTGCTGCCGGGGTACAATCACTATGACATCAATAACCCATCCTGAGTCCGAGCTCACTCTCTAGCTACACAAGTCCATTCACCCCTCGTGGACATCAATTAGATGTGCGACAACATCCTTCCAATTCAAAGTTATGTTGTATCCTTCTTCATTTCAAGCAGCTCATTTCCGTTATATAAAATCTCCTACCGCATAATAGTCCATGCTCCAAATTAAATTCGTAGGCCCCAATCACCCATCTCTAAAATTCCCAAATCATTCCAAACTCTCCTCAAGGTGCGCGTTCATCCAACCACCAAGCCCATATTCAACTCCGCCACTCTCCCACTTTGGCAGAACTCACCCCTTTAATCGACTACTCGACCTTTGCTTCTTAGACTTTGCCTTCTAGAAATTTTAACCACCGCCTGACACTCCCCAAGTGTCCTTCCTCATCCTTTGTCGTTCAGTTGTTGCCTTAAAAAAAATTCTATCTTTGTAACACTTGAACCCACAAATCGCTACTAACTTTAAACCTCTTTGAATATCATTTTTTCTTGAGCCGTCAGCATTAGAAACACCGATTCAATCTAGAACCACCGCACCCCGCGATATCTAACAGTCATTTCTCCAATATTATTTCACAATATCTAACACCAAAGGTGAATTGCAGAAGACCATAACACCGGCGAACTTAACACATTCAATCGCGGACGACGACACCACATCGCATATGAAAATCCCATCACGCTTGGAATCACTAAGTCTTGTTACTCCATCGCTCCAAATCTGGATGTCCCTAGGCTAATTGCTTTTCCTCTGCCGGAAATGAAATATTAGATCTCTGAATCGTGCATTGAGTAGGCTTCCTTTCAAATCATTCACTGCCCCAACAAATAGGCAAGTATCCTACTATCAAGTCATTACTGTGCGATAACCAATCGTGAGCATCATAGAAACCTGTGCATAGCGTCTAAGCTCTTAGAAACACAACTACCGAGCCGAAACGATGGAAAAATCCTTCCGTAAGGCGACGACAATAGCCCAATCAACTATACCGGGAGAAATATCCAGCACCACATCCGTAGTACCATTACAATTCCTCAATTCTCGATTTATAACAAGCGATTCGCGTTGCATAAGGTTGAGTAGGAAGGAAACAAGGGCATAAGCTCCAAGGAATCAAATCGCACGATGAGGAATCAAGAAGGGAAGTGCTTCTAATAGCCCTGTAGCCTCCCGAAGATGAGTATAGACGTCTCCGTACTGATCCGCGAGACTCTACTAGACTTGCTCATGACTCGTGAGACCTAAGGGAACCTAGTGCTATGATACCATGTTGTCACGATCCAAAATCCACTAAGGGTCGTGATGACGCCGGACACCACTGTCAGGCAAGCCAACAACAATTTACTAGCAATTTCTCATTTTATTTATTTTGAAATCATTTCCTTTAAATAAATGAATAATAAATAATAAACTCCACTGAATAAATTAGGATGTCTTTAGAAGATTTAACTAATGAAAAATCCCGTGATCATCCCAGAACCCGGTGTCACAAGTGCATGAGCATCTACCAATGAATGAAATAAAATATAGTGACTGTCCGGAATACAAGTGGATAGAAATGAAAATACAATACAATACTCTGAAGGAGACTCTGCCGACTGCGGGGCGTCTCGAAAATGTAGCTCACCTATGTCTTCGTACTAACCATGCCACTATGCCACTGAGCCACTAGCCCCACATAAACCTGTGCAATAAAATGCACAACAAGTGTAGTATGAATACGAAAACAACGTGTACCCAACGAGTATCCCGTCTAATCTAGAAGAAATAGAGACGAGAGGTCGACTTTGACACTTGCTAGTGGTCCAATAGTAATATTATTAATGCGATGAATCACGAATTTATTAAGAACAACAGTAAATTCAAATAAGTCACGAAACAGGTAAAAGTTCCTTTTTACTCAAAGTCTCTGTATTCATAATCCATTAGTTAACAATTATCTCAAGTCGGGGAGAGCAAATATCAATATCAATAAATCTCAAGGTAAACAATACAAGTATGCGTAAATCATGCTGAGGTCGTACAACCCGATCCAACAGAAATGTAAAATATGTACTGCCGAGGGTCGAACGGACTGAACCATATATTCATCTATTACTCTGCTCTCGAATCATACTTGCGACGTGGTCAAATTTAAATAAACAATCACCCAGCTCGCAAATCATTCATGCAACGCAGGTACACACCGAAATACATGCTCAAACAGCCAATTACGAATTTATCGGGGAACGCTTATCCAAATAAAAGCCAAATCTCTTTTAATGATTCAAGAAAAATGAAGTTTAATCCTCTGAGAAATTCATTTAACAATTCGATAGGATTTAAGAAATTCAACTGTCAATAAGATTACAATTATTCCAAGTATAGCATGCTTTTGGGTCCTAGACAACCAGGACTTAAACATAATAGTAGCTACGCATGGACTCTCGTCACCTCATGCATACGTAGCCCCTACAAATAGAAGAACATAACCAATTATTTCACATATGGGGACAATTCCCTCCTACAAGGTTAGAAAGGAGACTCACCTCGCTCCGAAGATCCATAACCGACATTCCACGCTCTTCTGAAGACTCGAAGCAATGCACAATGCTCCAAAACTAGCAAATAATTATGCAAATCCATTAATATATGTTCAATTACTCATTACAGACCAATTTATAACAATTCCTAACCCCGATCAAAAAGTTGGCAAAATTTCCCTCGAGCCCACGTGCCCAGATTCCGAAATTTTTCGAATATAAAATTTACCCATGAACTCAAATATATGATTTTCTCCTAATTTCATACCCAAAATTGTGGTCAAAATCCAAGAATACGAATTTTCTAGGTTTTTGTCACGACCCCAATCCCCGGTCATGATGGCGCCCAACACGATGCTAGACAAGCCCGACCAATTCGTCACTCACAATCCCTTATGTAGAATTCATTACCAATTAATAGGATTTAATGCCAAATTAACATGATTATAACTCTGTAGTAATAGATAAACAGTACGGAAAATCCATAAAATATCAATATAAATCCCACCGATCTGGTGTCACGAGCCAAGAGCCTCTAATACAAGTTTGTATAGCAACCTATACATAGAGTTGTTTAGAATGCGGAAAACGTAAAGAGGATAAGGGGAGAAATCGGGTCCTGCGGACGCCATGCAGCTACCTCGATGACTCCGGAATAAGCTGAACAACAACAGAAAGTTCAAACTATGCCTCCGGGAAACCTGTATCTGCACACATGTGCAGGGAGTAAAGTGAGTACTCCAACTTAGTGAGTAATAGCAATAAATAATGACTGATAGAAAAAAAACTCGTTAAACACAACACAGTTCTATATTAAAACAGTGAGAATATCAAAAACAACAACTGAATGAAGAAGTCAGTTAAAAGTCCTTTAGGC
This sequence comes from Nicotiana sylvestris, assembly GCF_000393655.2. Taxonomy (NCBI): domain Eukaryota; kingdom Viridiplantae; phylum Streptophyta; class Magnoliopsida; order Solanales; family Solanaceae; genus Nicotiana; species Nicotiana sylvestris. The sequence goes on from NC_091065.1 coordinate 53,502,504, forward strand.
CAGTATTCATTTCATTTACTCCTCACGATAACCGAATTCATATTTGTACTGATGCGGCGTGCAGCCCGATCCATATAGTATACTGTTGCGGCACGCAGCCCGATCCATATATATATATATATACTGCTGCGGCGTGCAACCCGATCCATATAGTATACTGCTGCGGCACGCAACCCGATCTATATATATATATATATACTGTTGCGGCGTGCAGCCTGATCCATATAGTATACTGCTGTGGCGCGCATCCCGATCCATATATATATATATACTGCTACGGCGTGCAGCCCGATCTAAGAATTGTCGACTGCGCTCACTGGGGGTGTGCAGACTCCGGAGGGGCTCCTTCAGCCCATGCGCTATACTACTGCGGCGTGCAGTCCGACCCATATAATATACTACTGCGGCGTGCAGTCCGATCCATATAATACACTACTGCGACGTGCAGTCCGATCCGCATAAATATATATACTGTTGCGGCATGTAGCTCGATCCATAGCATATCAAATACCCTCACAATGGGGTTCTCGACCCCTCTCAGTCAATATAGACTTGGCCTCTCGGGCACACTAAGATAAGACGGGGTTCTCAACCCACACGTTACTCTCATTAGGATTTAACAATTTTTAAAGCTGGTTCATATTATGTTTATCAGTTAAGAGCATGACTGAGGGTATGATTTCGACAAGAAAAGTGAGGTCAGCCAATACAAATGCCCTCTAAGGGTTCTACAGATCGGCACAAGGCCCCAAACATGGCAACTAGCCCATAATATAATGATATTAATTAAGTTTCAATCAAAAGTACAGTAGAGTCATCAAATGGGATGGACCGAGTCCAAATCCCCAGTAGTAACAAACCCCACACTCATCATACAACGTGTGTCTCATCTCAACATAGCACCACGTTGTGCAAATCCGGGGTTTCAAACCTTCAGAATATTATTTATAACCATTACTCACCTCAAAGGCGGTCAAAGTCTAGTTCGCTATGCCTTTGCCTCTCAAATTAGCCTCCTCGTGCGACGAATCTGCTCAAAATCACAACGAATATGTCGCATTATGCTAAAGAGACAATACCCAATCGAAAGCAATCAAAAAATATCAAAATTCACGAATTTGACAAAACCCGAGCCCCGGGCCCACGTCTCGAAATTCAGAAATTTTTATGTCATCGGATTCCTTATCTCGCCACGAGTCTATAAACACAAAAATCCCTCAAATCGGACCACAAATGGCCCCTCAAATCCCAAATTTAGAATTTCAATTTCAAGCCCTAATTTCTTACAATTTGGCTATATTTTCATGAATTTCAAGGATGATTTTACAGTATAATCATGTATTTAGTTCATAGGACTTACCTCCAATCACTTCCCGTCAAAACCCCTTCAATTCCCATCCAAAAGCTCTCAAGGTTGCTCAAAAATGGTGGAAAAATGGGTTTGGTTCGCGGATGAAATGTTTTTAACATTCTGTCCGGGTACTGTAGCTAACCCTATGCGATCGCATTAGAGCTCATGCGATCGCATAGAACAAAATTCCCAGGCACTGTAGCTAACCCTATGCGATCACATAGAACAAAATTCCAGGGCACTGTAGCTAACCCTATGCGATCGCAACACCTTCTATGTGATCGCATAGAGCAAAATTGCTCTGCACTGGCTGCTGCATTTCTGCAGCATTTTCCAACTTCAAAAATTCCCGTTAGCCATCCGAAATCACCCCGAGGCCTCCGGGACCTCAACCAAACGCACCAACATATCTTAAGACATCATCCAAACTTTCTCCAATCATCAAAACACCTCAACTAACACTAAAATCATCGAATTACATCGAATTCAAGCCTAAGTTCTTTTAAAACTTGTAAAACACGCATTCGATCGAAAACCCAACCAAACCATGTCCGAATGACCTGAAATTTTGCACACACATCCAAAATCACTTAACGGAGCTACAACAACTCTCGGAATTCCATTCCGACTCCCGGATCAAAATCTCACCTATCAACCGGAAATCGCTAAAATACTAACTTTGCCAATTCATGCCTAATTCTACACCGAATGTCCAAAATTACTTCCGATCACACTCCTAAGTCACAAATCATCCCCTGAGGCTAACCGAATCATCAGAATTCAAATCCGAGCCCTCTAACACATAAGTCAACGTCTGGTTGACTTTTCCAACACAAACCTTCCTTAAAGAGACTAAGTGTCTCCTTTCTTATCAAAACCACTCCAATTCAACTCGTCCACACAAGACATTGACAATTAAGCATAACAAAATAGGTATTGGGGAAAATAGGGCGGTAACTTACGAGACAACGGGTCGGGTCGTCACATTCTCCCCAACTTAAACAAACGCTCGTCCTCGAGCGTACCCAGAGTTGTCCTAGAAGCCAACCAAAAGCTGAATGACCTTATCAAGCATAAACCCGGGGATGATCCCACGTCACCCTATCTCACATGGGTCCGATAACGCGTTTTAACTAAAATCACACAATCTTGTCTAGCCCATAAATTATAGAGCCACATTTCACCTTTTCGGAATCATACACAAGATCAGAACCTCACACCTACATTCAGAATAAGTCTGAACCAGCTGTAATAGACCATGCCTGCAACTTTAGGTGCAATTATATGATATACCAATAACTCAAACACATGCAGCGATAACTTCCATTCACAGCAGCTGCCCACAACAACCAAATACAGATAGAAATCTCTTATTAGCCAAGGTCTCATTCCAACACTCTCATATACTGCCATCGATAATTGAAACACGCAATAAACCATAACCATTGCTTAGATCAACCATTCATGAGGCCATTTCTCCTCTAGCAATTATCATAACAAATTTTTGAATCGAACCTCGATATTTACCCATCAAACAAGCTGAAATCAAATCCGTTCGTATTCATTAATGACCCCAACGATCACTTCGAACCCAACACACCACTCTGGTGACATGACATATCAATACATGCCTAAGCCACAACTTGCATAATACGTGCACCAATAAGAAACGGTCCGAACATACTCAAATCATAAAAATGACTCAACTGAGATAGCTGTACCTCAAACTCACCAGTACTGGCACAACACAAGGCTGAGACCCTATCTCACATCATAGAAATAGGACACACAAATTTGACCCGCAATGTCATGTTTCCACACAGCCTTGCTGCAACGCGCGTTCCTATCCAAATACTACTCCACAGGAAACACCTCAAGTCACTATGCTTGAAATCGACAACCATGCTCAATTGATGTCTGGAGCCAAACCAAATCATTACACCCACGGTGAAACAAATAACACACACCACACAGACCTGATAGAACATAACTGATATAATATTCACCGAGCAACACCCAATTACTCATCCCGCTCGACTTCCACTACTACAACTCCTATCGGAGCTAGACGATCTGATGCCCGACACCAAATTAATACCGAAATCAACAACCTTGCCCGGCGACATGCCTAGCCACACGAAATGCATCCGAAAAGTCCCTCAACACCGGAATTGAATTAATGATAGCAACTTTTGCACTGACATCCATCACGAACGCCCAATTAAGAAAGCAATCCTTCCCAACCGTCCGCTGGTTCTTTGAAATATAAACCACTATTCTAGAACATAATCCAACGCACTTCATCACTCAACTCGTGGCATTTTCGGTATTGCCCATAGTGCAATAGTTCAGAATCACTCAACACTAAGACAACAAAGATCCACTCGAGCCTCCAAATCTAGATTGCCGCTAAACGGTGCCGAATACACACGATTATCCACCACAACCTAGCCTGGACATGAGAACTCCTAGTCTCCAACTCCATATGGCACACAAATCATCATACCTGATTGAAGTTTCCACCGTGCGAATACATGCACGCCTTTAATACCCAATAATCCCACGATAAATACTCTAAAATTTCCATGTGCCATACAAGCAACTCGAATATCAGCAGTTGATCTAGCCTTAAAGTGCCGCAATACTATTGAAGTGCCATCAACTTAATCACATTGGCCTTTTTCTGAAACATATACCCTCTACAAATCACTATGATTAGAAATACAATTTCCTTAATCATCTGAAGATCATTCACCCTAATCATCTGAAGCTCATTTCTCTAATCACCTAAAGCTGCCCGTACTGCCTAAGAATGTTATGAATTTCCATTCAGAACTGAACCATAACCTTACACACGCAAATCTCGATCCTTCAAAACATATCGCATATACCATATCATCCTAAGGTAACATGAGGACTTCACCTCCCTTCCGAACCATGAACGTTTACGTACTCAACTAGTCAAGAACTTCCATTGATCCCATCTAGAAGAAAATCATTACACATCCCATGCTCTACATGACATACATAGGTCTTGTTCAAATTCTTACAATACCGACACGACGGATGAGATCTGTATAAATTCATAACACCGCCGAATCAACAATTCATTGGGTCTATACTTCTGGCAAAAACTATCACCTCATTATGAATCAAACAATGGTCTTAGCCCCTTAATTTACTTCATATACTCAGATTGCACTGATCTCGAATTCAATGATCTCGTCTCGCCCATTACGAACTGCTCAGGCAATAAGCCCCCCCAGATATAATCAAAAGCCGCATATGATGCCCTAATATGCCAATAGGCTACCAATTCGAACGTGATACAAAAAAAGAAAACGAACTCTGGAAGGAATTACCAATCCCACGCACTAATACGGACTTTCCTTACAAAACAGGAAGCAAGGCATACAAAATAGCATATAGAAAACTATACTCAACATCACACTGTTGCGGCGTGCAACCCAATCCAGATAACATACCCATGGCGGCGTGTCACCCGATCCACACATAGATCTCACATAAGGAGATGCACATCAAGCCAAATTTGCTCATTACAACAAAATACCGAGTATTGGTCGTAAGCATGCTAAGTGCATAATAATATCTCTGAGGGACATATAGCGTTATAAGCTACAAAACTCAAGACAACTGAGGTGCGATGTACAGTTTGAATTTCAATAGCAAGATGCTCATATAACGTCATTCCTACGCGGATTCTCAACACATAGCAATTTCTCAATCCGTCTCACAACTCACACGGTGCAACACATCACTACGTGAAATATCTGACAACGAAACATCAACCTAACTACTCCTCCATGAGGACCGCGTTACTAAAATGCACACATCTGGCCTGATATAGAGCCATTATTCACATTAAATCTATCCACCGACTTCAAGCTGATTCTGATCACACTGAACTAGTCTGATAACCTTTTAAAGGTCCATAATAACTCCCATTTTTCTCATAACACACAAGAACAACCATTACAATCGGAGTAATCCTCCCCAGTTCACAACCCAATATGCCAAGTTCCCTCCAGGCATGAATCTTCAATTTAACGGCACCATCACAAACTTCATACTTGGTTTACTTTATTAATCAATCAAGTGATCACATGCCACACTTATATAATCTTCCAGTAGGACACACTCCCACAACCTACCACAACAATATCTGGAGCGTACCTCCAAACCACCGGTCGCACTAACGCTGAAGAGCGATCAAGAGTCATTAACCAGGACGCAAAACCCTTTTTACAAAACATCGATCTTAGGTGACACTGAAGACAATACCAACTTACCGTAAACATCGAAACTTATCTCCTGCTCATCCGAGCTCATGACATCTTGTCAAAAGTTTTCCTTCACTCGTGCCATTCTCGGCCCAATTTCCACAACCAGAACTGATTCACCAGCATGCATCAAATCGGAACTAACATAGTACATAATCGCACAATCCGCTAACCAATAGCAAGCTCCCCAACTTGGCTCAAAGCCGTAGATCACAACACACTATACTCATGACGCATATACTCCATTGTTGCCTTAATACCATAGTGAGGTTAAACTCAAATCTTTTGTAAGCTTGTCTAAACACATTTCATCTAGTACTTCAACTCTTTGGCAATCTCGCAATAGTTAAACTCACTCTCTTAAGTGAACCAAAAATTTCAAACTTCAACACTTACAATTCATTTGCACATGAGATCTTCTGTCATTCACATGAGGATCACACCGCCTCAGCACACTTCGCGAGAGATAACCCACCTCAATATAACATTTTCGTATACCTTCCACCGCCATAAGCATTACGCAGTCACTTAATCATCCTTAGTTTGTACTCATACCGTAACATGAAATTTATTTCACTCCCAACTAGGAGTCATGAAAAGATTCTTCACACGCCTATAACTCGGGCTATAACTTGAATCAAGTTAGACTTCAAGCATCTACTAATTCTTCCATCATTCAACAGACCCTTTCTCGTCGCTTCCAATTCATATGGATACGCCTCGTAGTGCTAACATACTCCTCATAAAGCCAAAACCGTCATTTCCACTAACGGGGACACTACCGAACATATAAGTTCAAAAACACTTGTTCACACAATCAGCACCTCGGCGCTCCATCCATAGGCAAAGATCCAACCTCAAGTCCTCCAGAATGTCACACCATAAACTCACAGAGATTACACCTCGCCCCTCGATCGGGGAATCACAAGCCATCAAGGTACATCTGATACTGAGCGCTCATGCGCGCATACGAATGCGTGGAAGGAATTTCAAAAGTTTCTTTTCAAGATGAATCAAGGACGCATGATAAGAATTCAAGAATGTGAAGTTTTCGTAAGGTTCTGCAGCCTCTCGAGGATAAATACAGACGTCTCTGTACCGATCCGCGAGACTCTACTAAACCGGCTCATGACTCGCGAGACCAAGTAACCTAGGCTCTGATACCAACTTGTCACGACCCCAATCCCCGGTCGTGATGGCGCCCAACACGATGCTAGGCAAGCCCGACCAATTCGTCACTCACAATCCCTTATGTATAATTCATTACCAATTAATAGGATTTAATGCCAAATTAACATGATTATAACTCTGTAGTAATAGATAAACAGTACGAAAAATTCATAAAATATCAATATAAATCCCACCGATCTGGTGTCACGAGCCAAGAGCCTCTAATACAAATCTGTGTAGCAACCTATACATAGAGTTGTCAAGAATGCGGAAAAAATAAAGAGGATAAGGGGAGAAATCGGGTCCTGCGGACGCCATGCAGCTACCTCGATGACTCCGGAATAAGCTGAACAACAACAGAAAGCTCAAACTATGCCTCCGGAATAACTGTATCTGCACACATGGTGCATGGAGTAAAGTGAGTATTCCAACTCAGTGAGTAATAGTAATAAATAATGACTGACGGAAAGAAAACTCGTAAAACACTACACAGTTCTATATTAAAACAGTGAGAATATCAAAAACAGCAACTGAATGAAGAAGTCAGTTAAAAGTCCTTTAAGCCAGTATTCATTTCATTTACTCCTCACGATAACCGAAATTCATATTTGTCCTGCTGTGGCGTGCAACCCGATCCATATAGTATACTGCTGCGGCGCGCAGCCCGATCCATATGTATATATATATATATATATATTTATATACTGCTGTGGCGTGCAACCCGATCCATATAGTATACTGCTGCGGCGTGCAGCCCGATCCATATATATATATATATATATAGACTGCTGCGGCGTGCAGCCCGATCCATATATATATATATATATATATATATATATATATATATACTGCTGCAGCGCGCAACCCGATCCATATATATATACTGCTGCGGCGTGCAGCCCGATCCAAGAATAGTCGACTGCTCTCCTTCAGCCCAAGCGCTATACTACTGTGGCGTGCAGTCCGAGCCATATAATATACTACTGCGACGTGCAGTCCGATCCATATAATATACTACTGCGGCGTGCAGTCCGATCCGCATAAATATATATACTGCTGTGGCGTGCAGCCCGATCCATAGCATATCAAATACCCTCACAATGGGGTTCTCGACCCCTCTCAGTCAATATAGACTTGGCCTCTCGGGCATACTAAGATAAGACGGGGTTCTCAACCCACACGTTACTCTCATTAGGATTTAACAATTTCTAAAGCTGGTTCATATTATGTTTATCAGTTAAGAGCATGACTGAGGGTATGATTTCGACAAGAAAAGTGAGGTCAACCAATACAAATGCCCCTAAGGGTTCTACAGATCGGCACAAGGCCCCAAACATGGCAACTAGCCCATAATATAATGATATTAATTAAATCTCAGTCAAAAGTACAATAGAGTCATCAAATGGGATGGACCGAGTCCAAATCCCCAGTAGTAACAGACCCCACGCTCATCATACAGCGTGTGTCTCATCTCAACATAGCACCACGTTGTGCAAATCCGGGGTTTCAAACCTTCAGAACATCATTTATAACCATTACTCACCTCAAAGACGGTCAAAGTCTAGCTCGCTATGCCCTTGCCTCTCAAATTAGCCTCCTCGTGCGACGAATATGCTCAAAATCACAACGAATATGTCGCATTATGCTAAAGAGACAATACCCAATCGAAAGCAATCAAAAAAATATCAAAATTCACGAATTTGACAAAACCCGAGCCCCGGGCCCACGTCTCGAAACTCAGAAATTTTTACGTCATCGGGTTTCTTATCTCGCCACGAGTCTATACACACAAAAATCTCTCAAATCAGACCACAAATGGCCCCTCAAATCCCAAATTTAGAATTTCAATTTCAAGCCCTAATTTCTTACAATTTGGCTATATTTTCATGAATTTCAAGGATGATTTCACAATATAATCATGTATTTAGTTCACAGGACTTACCTCCAATCACTTCCCATCAAAACCCCTTCAATTCCTGTCCAAACGCTCTCAAGGTTGCTCAAAAATGGTGGAAAAATGGGTTTGGTTCGCGGATGAAATGTTTTTAACATTCTGTCCGGGTACTGTAGCTAACCCTATGCGATCGCATTAGAGCTCGTGCTATCGCATAGAACAAAATTCTCGGGCACTGTAGCTAACCCTATGCGATTGCATAGAACAAAATTCCAGGGCACTGTAGCTAACCGTATGCGATCGCAACACCTTCTATGCGATCGCATAGAGCAAAATTGCTCTGCACTGACTGCTGCATTTCTGCAGCATTTTCCAACTTAAAAAATTCCCGTTAGCTATACGAAATCACCCCGAGGACCCCGAGACCTCAACTAAATGCACCAACATATCTTAAGAAATCATCCAAACTTTATCCAATCATCAAAACACCTCAACTAACACTAAAATCATCGAATTACATCGAATTCAAGCCTAAGTTCTTTTAAAACTTCTAAAACACGCATTCGATCGAAAACCCAACCAAACCACGTCCGAATGACCTGAAATTTTGCACACGCATACCAAATCACTTAACAGAGCTACAACAACTCTCGGAATTCCATTCCGACTCCCGAATCAAAATCTCACCTATCAACCGGAAATCGCCAAAATACTAACTTCGCCAATTCAAGCCTAATTCTACACCGGACCTCCAAAATTACTTCCGATCACACTCCTAAGTCAAAAATCATCCCCTGAAGCTAACCGAATCATCGGAATTCAAATCCGAGCCCTCTAACACATAAGTCAACGTCCGGTTGACTTTTCCAACACAAACCTTTCTTAAAGAGACTAAGTGTCTAATTTCTTATCAAAACCACTCCAATTCAACTCGTCCACACAAGACATTGATAATTAAGAATAATAAAATAGGTAGTGGGAAAAACGAGGCGGTAACTCACGAGACGACGGGTCGGGTCGTCACAGTTTTCCTTAAACCACCAAATTTCTACCAATTTACATGCAAAATTCATACATAATCAATGTATTTAACTCAAGATAGGTGGGGTTAGCTTACCTTGTTGTTGATGATGAAAAACCCCACTTGAAGCTCTCCAAATTGCCCACACCAACTGAAAATGGGAGAAAAATGACCATCTCCATATTTTTAAAAGAACACACTGCCTCCAGCATTTTCGCATCTCCGGTGCACCAGCCGCACATGTGGAAATTTCTACCGCAGGTGCGGTCTCAGCCAACTCGCTCAAGTTTGCTTATGCGAAGCCAGGGCCGCTTCTGTGTAAGGTTCATCGCACCGGCGGCCCCAGCCAAGCCCAGCCATTTTCTGCTTCTGCGACACAAGGGCCGCTTCTGCGGCTCCGCACCTGCGGCCAAAGTCTCGCAGGTGTGGTTACACCAGCAACTAGCAACTTCGGCTCTTCCTCCAAGTTCCAATTCGATCCATTAACCACACGGAATCCACCCGAGGCCCCCGAGACCCTGATCAATCATACCAATCAGTCCCAAAATACATTACGGACTTGCTCGAGGCCTCAAATCATATTAAACAACACTAAAATCATGAATCGACCTCCAATCCAATAAACCTTTACATTCGATGACGAAACCTATCAAATCACGTCCGATTGACCTCAAATTTTGCACACAGGTCATATTTGATATTACAGACCTACTCTAACTTCCGGAATTGGATTCTGACCCCGATATCAAAAAGTCCACTTCCGGTCAAACTTCTCAAAAACCTTCAAATTTGTATCTTTAGCCAAATGACTCCAAAATGACCCACAGACCTCCGAATTCACTTCCGATCGTGCTCCCAACACCAGAATCACCATTCGAAGCTACTCCTAGACTCGAAATCCCAAACGGACATCGATAACACTGAAATACACTTCAACCCAAACTTATGAAATTCTTCCAAAAATGCTAACTTCTACAATAGATGCTGAAATGTTCCCGGGTCTTCCAAAACCCGATCCGGACATACTCACAAGTCCGAAATCATCATACGAATCTGTTGGAAGCTTTGAATCCTGATTATGAGGTTGTTGACTCAAAAATCCAATTTTTGTTAATTCTTTCAACTTAAAGCTTCCGAAATGAGAATTCTCTTTCCAAATCAACTTCGAACTATCCGAAATTCAATTCCGATCATGCGTACGAGTCATAATACCTGAAGTGAAGCTACTCATGGCCTCAAACTGCTGAACGATGCACTAGAGCTCAAAACAACCGGTCGGATCGTTACACATAAAGAAGCCTAAAACTACCCCAAACATGGTATAATCTTTGGTCATGTATATACGCTTGCCATCTCGCATATACATTACCCCCAACTCAAGTAACACATAGCAATCAAGTCTATTTTAGGTGAATTCCCTCTTAACAAGGATAGCCAAGAGATTACCTCTTCCCTTGTCATGACCCCAATTATTCTCCGCAGGATATCGTGATGACACCTAGTCTCTACGATTAGGTAAGCCTAATATTTATTAATACATAACAAGAATAATCAACAGGAATACTAAAACAAAACTAATAAACTCATATAACCTTCCAAAATAGAATCTCAATAATACATTCCCCAAAATAGTGAAATTGAGTCATAAGCTCTTAATGACATCCACAACATACCTCGATAAGAGAGTTGTATGCAATATATATTAGCCAACTATGAGGGTCGGGGTCGAATCCACAGAGAGTTATAAGGGCTGTTTGGAGTATATATTTGAAGAAAATGAATGGATTAACTAAATTTGCACTTACAGTAAGAGTTTTGATTTCTACTTCTACTATTACTCTAATAATTATGAGCTAAGGAAAATAAACTAGAAAAGAATGTTTTTGGTATTTTTCCAAATAGTTTAAAAGCTTAAGGATGTGACCATAGCCTAGGTGTTTGCCTAATGGGATAAAGACGTTAGTACTTATTTTGTTGATTCGAGTGTATTATAGCTCTCAACTCTACATTACCCACTTAATACCTCTCGATCAGAGAGTGATTTTTCCCAATTTGGCTTTCTCAAGTCCCAATGGGTATCAAATAAAATAGTTGATATGAGCTCAAGTCGGGTTCTTACTATCTCTAGTTTGAACCCTTTAATTAGGCTAATCAATCTCTCAATTAGCCCAATTCTTTGTTAGCCAAGTGATCCTATACTAGGTCCCTCTTTCTCAAGTAGAGACTAAGTCAAAAACGCATGAATCAATGTTTGCAACCATTAATTCTAAAATTGAAGCATAAACTAAGCTAAATAATCAATGCCCAATCATAAATAAGCATTAAATTAAATACCCACAAGGTTTACACACTAGGGTTGGGTCACAACACTAGAAAGAATCTAGCTATTCATAATGGGAATTGAAGAAAATAAAGAAGAAAATCTAATTAAACTCATAATCAAAGATTAAAATGATGAATATAATGTTTAAATACTAAAATAATCACAAACTTCCTAAAATGGCAAAAGGTATCAGCTACATCAGCTTTAAACTTCCAAACATGACCTAAAATTGTGAAACTCGTCTATTTATAGTGGGCCAAAATTCGTTGACAAAAATTTCCCTCAGGAGGTTCTACGGTCGCACAATTCCATGTGCGGTCCGCAAATTTCTTCAGCTGGCAGAAGATTGGGTTTTGTAACCGCACATTTCTGGATTGCGGTTTCAAAGCAACTTCTGTGGCCGCACAATTCTTGTGTGGTCCGCACTTCAGCAATGCGTAAGGACTTGGTCTCTTTGTATATTCTCTTAACTTTGAATTTTTGTCAGTGAAAGCCCTGTTCTGCGGCCGCACAATTCATGTGCGATCCACACATTGGTCAAAATCCTGTTGGGTTCTGTTGCTTAGTTTGCGGCCACAGATGGAATTCTTCGGTTCACTATTTCTTCTGCGGCCGTAGAAATCCTTCTGGGGACCACACTTATTTGCCTCTATGCCCTTTTAAGCCTTGTACTTTGGAAAACTCCTTTTTGAGTCTGATTTCATCATAGGAGATCAAACTTCCAACATTCCTACAATTTGCACAATGTCATTATTTCGGGAACGTAAATTAATACTTTCAGACTGAAGCAAAATAAAAAAGGTGCTAATGAGTAGTCAAAATTCCCACCTATCAGCTCTACAAAGTAATACTAGAATGTCTACCACATCACTATCTGAATGAAAATACAGCAAGAAGTAAAGATACAGGAAGGTGATTCCGAGGCATGTGGATGCCGAGCAGGTATACCTTGAAGTCTTCGGAAAGCAGCTAATAGTCGATCACCAACATCCGACACGAGTAGACGTACCTGAATCTGCACAAAAATGTGCTTAAGCGTAGTATGAGTACACCACAACTGTACCGAGTAACTATCAAGGCTAACCTCGGTAGAGTAGTAACGAGGCCATGTCAAAACACCTACTAAGATATAATAAACAGAATGAAAATGTATTAACAAGAAGTATTAGGAAGTGGAACAATAAGTAATATGAAGCAAGTTATTAAGATAAAATAACGGAAGGATTGTAAGCATAAAGATTACATAAGGGAAACAATTGAAAAGAACCACAATGTTCATATACGGACAACAACTGATATAACAAGGAAGAACAAAACAACAAAAAGTGTTCCCACCAAATAACTCTTTACAACACGAGATAAACTACAAGAATCACAACAAGGTGACGCCTCGTGTACAATAAGAATCACAACTGAGGTACCTCCTCGTATATATCAAGAATCACAACTGAGGTACTGCCTCATATTCACAATTCACAATCTCAATCATAATCTTTCCTTATACCGCCATGTGAGCCTTACATTTAAATATTTTTGAAAACATTTTTCTCGAAGTAGCTACACGCACTTTAGCCCACCCTATGACGCCTTGTGGCTTCACGTAATTTATCTTACAAGCAACACGCACATAAGTCCCACCCTATTCCGCCGCATGCACATCAACCCCTATCCTTATACTGTCACATGTGCATTAATATCACATCATAATAACAACTCGCACCACAAGTGCCCATATATCACAACTTGCCAATAATCAACAATATCAATATTTCCAAAATAATATCCCATGGCTCTACCACAATGTGTACAAGAATATCAACCAATAACAATGAATGTAAAAATTCTCAACAAGAAAGATGTCTCAATAATTAACACTTCGCCTCAATGTGACACGGCGAAGTGTTAATAGATAATGTGTAACCACGATACTAAATAAGAATAACTAACAATATAATAGATAACTTACATCGATAACTGACGAACGCAAAACATACACCTAAATATGCTCGCTAGTCGAATATAGTATAACATAATATCGTATCTACATGGATTGGAGTTAAGCAATATTTTCGTACTTTATAGCTTGGTTGCAATCCACGATGATCAAAATTTGAGAATTATGTGATTAAAAACTATAATTAACTAAGAATTTACGGTTATTAACTAATGAAAATCGAACAAGAAGCAAGCAAAGAAGGTTATCAGTGGGAGAAAATCGGGGTTTGATAGAATAGGTGTAAGATAATTGTCTGGGATTTTACTCTAGTTAATTCGCTTCTAATGTTCATGTAAGTCTCTCGAATTCACACAATTATTAGTTCAAACGTTTAGGAGAAACTCCTCTCTTGATTAAGTCTCAACCTCATAAGATGCACTAACTTAAGCTCGGTAAAGATATGCAAGAATTCGTAGTAGATTGGTTTTTAGGAGAACCTCTCTCGATTATCCTCCTAACTAAGTTTATTCAACAATTCAACTAGCCTCTTTCGATTACTAAGAAAAATTAATGAATTCAACCAACAAATTAGAATGTAAGGATATCACAAGTTATGCCTCTCTTGATTACATGACCAAGTGAGTATAGATGCAACAATTGAAATATCCAAAATGATTCAATACATAAATTATAGTTATAATCCATAAAAAATATCAACACACCAAATTCACCAAACCCTAACGAGAACTACTCCATATATATGGAGAAATTCATCACAAATATGTTTAAAGTAAAGAAAAACATAAAACAATCCAAACTCGTGTCTTGAGTGAGAATTGAATGATGAATTCCTTGTGCTTTTGCTTCTCCAACTCCTCCTTAGCCTCCTTAGGTCTTAGATGTGTCAAAAGTCTAGAAAATAATATTTTTACATGTATTTATACTATGTAGGGTCGGTCCCAGACAAAACTATCTTCTCCTAGTCGAATAGGAAAATAGCTTTGGGAAAAATACACTGGCGCAACACATGGGGCGACGCATTATGCAAGGTGCTTGTGGGGTTTATCAGGGAGCTCAACAATTCAACATGCAGCAATTTTGTACAACCACAGCGCACCACGCGCCGCCCCATGCGCCGTGGCTGTGTAATGGTTTTAGAGTCTACCTTTTTGCTTCATTTTTGAAGTCCAGACGTGGTTCTTAACCCCCGAACGCGATCCCGGCTTAATCCCTTGGGTTTTTACTCAGACGTCAAAGCTCCAAATAGCTCGAATTAGCTCCATAACATTTACATAACTTGGAATCACTCATACAAGACATAAAACACGAAATAAGTACCAAACACTAGCGATTAAAGTGCAGTAAATTAGAATGCAATAAGTGACTAAAACACGAGATTATAGCCTACCATCAACACCCCACACTTAAACCATTTCTCGTCTTCGAGCAATCAAACTACACTTTATATAAAAATGACCTTTTAAAATAATTCTCCTAACTCATCATACTAAGAATATTTAAAATAGATTAAGCACAATAGTGTAATATCTTCACCTCATGACTTGACTCACAATTACCACACATTATTCACAACCCACTTACTTACTATAACATAGAAGTCAATGACATTATCTTTCCTTCATAAATCAAGTGCCCTCACATAATACCAGAGAGTAGTTCCACACACAATTAAATTTAAGAACAATTAGGAACTCAAAATAAAAAGAATTCGCTCACTCTCAGAAACAACATTCATATGACACCAAAAACATACCATAGGCTTGCCCATAGTGTACTACTCTACTAATTGAGCTCATTCAGTCAAAGATCAAGTAGGACTTTATTTGGTTGTAATGTAGGTTGTGGGACAGGTAGGATACATTTGGATATAAGAGTGACTGCACCTCCCTAAGCACTTTAATACATACACTTTAACATTCAAAACCGCACACTTATGTCAAACCATAACTCCCTCTTCACATAAATATACTTATCAAGAAATATTTGCGCAACAATACATATATTTTTTTTTCTTTTTCTCTCTTTTTTCAATTCAAGTGGCTCCTATTTTTTTTCAAAACAATGCACCTTTCACTTTGTTTTAATAGTTCCACTCAAAAGCCAAACCAACCACCCCACACTTCAACTATTACAAAGTTCATACAATTCGAGTGCTCATGAGAGGTGAAAAGGTTCAAATATATGGTCGATTCTAACAAATGGGTATGACTTGTAATGTGGTTGCCAAAAAAAGGATTACAAGCTCAAAATGGTTAACTATGATACGTAGCAATTAGGTGGGTAAAAGCATATCATTGGCTTAACAAAGAAATGCCTATATCACTTTCAAGACTGAACAAAACTACTATTTTGCTTTGCAAACATGCGAGGCAAGTTCTAGACATTAAATGCAATGCAGAATAACACAAAACCTCATACACACATGGCACATAACTCACTCAGGATCGGACTTATCAAGATACTCTAGTCAAAGCAATTAAGCAAAGTTAAGATTATACAATTTAAGGTACTTATACAAGAGTCAAAAACTGAGTCTAAGTGTCACAACTAAAAAACTCACTATTCTCAAGGCATAACAAAGTTATAGACCATATAGGCATGTTTTCTACCCATTCATGTGAGAATTAAAGTGCTCCAGCCCCCTTTTTACTAATTTTCCCATCATTTGTTTTTACAAATTATTATAGACCTAAATAGAATAATACAAGTTCAAATAAAATGATCACATGGCCAACTAGGACAACCACATGCCCAACACAAATACAAAATAAACCAGGGATGCTTCTAAGCTTTCAAATAAGCGTTGAGCTTCATATGTATGAGCAAGCCCACACTCCGGATGGCTGTCGATATGCTTCAGTTCTCAATACCAAATTGGCTTAACATTCATGCCCAAACAATAAAAATAACTGCCTAGCTTACCCCTCTAAATACCAAATTAGTCGTAACAATACAAGCGACAAACTATGCACTAGGCCAACCAAACAACTTTAAGACTTAGGCATTTAGCCCTTAACACTATTGCTAACAAAGGGCAGGGATTTCCAAACAAAGACACACAAATAGGGTTACACAAAATCTGCACATATGGCACACATAGAAACAGGTTTTCGACTACAGGTTTGAACATCATAGGATAACAAAGTTTCACTAAACTGAAGTTCAAAGCAAACATGATCCAAAAGTAATATTTGTGAGACTTTAGACATAGGAGCCTTAACATAAGAATCTAGAAAAGTCATGACTATGAACAAAGTGAGGTACCAGTTTTTATACAAGTGTCTCAATACGGAGGTCCAAAGAAAACATGGTCACAAGCAAACTGATGGGCATGATTCAATAGTTTACATGCATTCACTTAATTTGACATGAAAGATTTAGCGCATTTAAGATTATGAGCAACCATAGGTTATCATAAAGAGGTCTTGATGCAAAATTCAAAACGTGACATAAAGATGAACAAGCAACAAATGCAAAACTCAAGCATAGATATAATAGATAGGCAAACCTAAGAAGGTTAGTAATCAACTTGGTTAACTACACATAATGAACAAGTTCTAAAGTTCAGGATTTAAACATGTTTGATGCTAAAGAGCATTAGAATTGCAGAACAATATTAAAATGAACAAGATTGCCTATAGAGGTAGCACAACATCGAAATCATGCTCATAGAAGTTCAAAAAGATTATGATACAGAATACGAACATAGGAAAAAAAGGGAATAGAATTGTAAGAGTCAGGGGAACTAACTAGTTGCAAAATTAACAAGCAAAATAATGAAGAAAGTAGGTTTCAGCACAAGCTTAATTAGTATTAGTCAAGAGAGGACAATGAGAACTCCCAAATCCGGTGCTTCAGAGTTCACAAGAGCTTCGAATGAGCTACGAGCAGTGCTTGCACTAGAGAAAGTCAATGAATCAACCACAGTGGCCTTGGCTTTCAGCCGCACAAGAATCCAACAATTTCAGAAAATATTCAAGTGTAACAAATTGAGTAAGTGAAGGAGAGAATAATCATTGAGGTCGCCTAAAGGGAAAATAGGGGATGGGTTATATAGTGCTCAATCAAGCGAGTAAACAAGGAAAAAAATCAAGCAGGCATGAACAAAAACTAAAACAACAACAACCTAGTGAAATCCCACAAGTGCGGTCTAGGGAGGGTAGGATGTACACAGCCTTACCCCTACCCTGAGAGGGCAGAGAGACTATTTCCGATAGACCCTCGGCTAAGAAGATGGAAGAAGTATTGATAGCAATTTATAGCAAGACAATATATTGGGAAATGAATTGAAGATAATAATAAAAAATATAAAAGAAGTACATATAACAAGTAATAGTAAGACAATCTATTTAGAGGAACTAAATCCGAGGTCTAATAGATAAGCAGGCATAAACAAGGATAGAAAATATTACATGCAATCAGTAAAGTTATCGGCAAAGGAAAGAAATTTGTTTTCAAACCCTTATTAGGGCTCCTTGCTCGCAAGTCAGTAGGTAAAGGCAAGAATAGCCTTTTCTCTCATATATATGGTCAAGATATCATCCAAATTGCACATATCGAAGTCGATCTAATCCAATTTTAGTTTAACACTTACCAAAATCGGGCAAGTACTTAGGTAATCCCATGAACGCATGCATAATAGCGAGATATTTTGAATAAGGCAAGTGATCGTGGGGTGATTCCATCTCCTGGTTGAAATCGAAGAGAGATTGTTGAGGCGGCTAGGGTTTAGTAAGAGAGGAGGGAAACGAGAGCTTGCGAGGGCAGCTGGGCGAAGGAGAATGGTCTCTAGGGTTTGGAGTGAGGAATATAAGGAGAGTGAGGGATTTATTGTGGATCATTGATCATTTAAGATCAACAACCAAGATTAAAACAAGGCGGGGCGGTTTAAAATTCAGGTCCCGACTGGGTTAGGGAGGGTTAAAATTCATGTCCCGACCGGGTTAGAGAAAAAGGGGTCATTTGGCTTGGATTTGGGGGTTTGGGCCTATTTTGGTCCAGTGTTTAGCCTAGTTTTGGGCTGGTATATTAAAAATACAAAAATTAATGAAAATAATTTTAAAAATGATAATAAAATAATATAAAAATATTGTTTTGGAATTAATACTTTCAAAATAATGGACTATACTTTAGAAAATATATAAAAAGATTATTTTGATCTAAATAGCATAATAAAGACAATTATTGAAAAATAGAGGCTACCACTGCAAATGTTATGCAAAATGTTATAAAAATGCAAATATAATTATATAAAATGAATTAAAATATTATAAAATATTCATGTGGGTATTATTTGGATTATTAATCACCCAAAAATAATTTTGAAAGGTTAATTAATAAATATTTATCAATTAAAAATGACAAAGATAAATTTTAAAACTTAAGAAAAAGGGATAAAAATTATTTGTATAAACTCTGGTAATATAAATTTTATAAAAATATGAAAAATAATATTTTGAAAAATATATGGAATACTTTATAAAATATGATGGTAATATTGAGTACCAACAATACACACCAAGATGGTAATCAAGCATTCACAATCCCTTAGTAGCTCAAGCAAAACCTTATCGTCGAATTCGAACTCTCAAAATGTGAGAACTCGCCACTAATATAAAATCCCCTTATTGTCCATAATTACCAAATAATGTCAAACATCCTCGAAATCCATGGCAATCCTAGCACAAAATCTGGAATGATACGCTCTTGTTTCATAACCATATTCCGAAGCAACCACTTCAAACAAAGATGGCCGCACAACAATACAGGTGAGAACTCTACTCAACCCAGAAATTTCAAATCTCATAAATCTATTGACTAAATCCAAAACATCCATAGCCCACATGCCTCACCTCTGATGGAACAAACACCAAACTCTTAATCGTGAATGAAGTAATCCTTCTTATGGGCTGCTATGGCCGTAAGCTTAAGAAATCACCCTACCAGTATGCTCCCATACCGCATCAAGACCAACACATGAATTATCACAATACACTATATAAGGCCCCGAACCCATGGGCATCACCAACACTAGGGCTACAATAGACTACAACTCATCTACAAAGCGAAAATAGTAGTATAACCTCTCACACAAGAGAAAAAACATCCCGCATCATGTTTGTATCATCATAGAAGCTCGATGCCCATCTGATATCGAGTACTCAAAATTGCATACAATGAACAGGAGGGAACCAAAGATATAGGCTTCAAGCAGAGATAAAGTCGTACGATAAGGAATCAAGAAAGAAAAGTTTCCTAAAAACCTATAGCATGTCAAAGATAAGTATATACGCTTTTGTACCGATCCAGAAGACTCAACTAGGCCTGCTCATGACTCATGAGACCTATGCAAATTAGTGCTCTTATACAACCTTGTCGCGATCCAAGATCCTACCGAAGTCACGACAGCACCTAGCACCGTTTGCTAGGCAAGCCATCAATAAATAAGCATAATAAAACTTAAATAACAATAATGAATGGTCTCATCAACGGAATAATCATAAATAACTAAAGTCAATAGCAATAATTTAACTAAAACCATCTCATGATTTTGTGTTATCTAGTACATGAGCTTTATAGAATAAGTAAATACAAGGTCGAATCAAATAAAATGTTGTTCGAAAGACCAAACAGTGTTAAGTTTGTCACGCTCCAAACCTGAAGAGGCGTGGACGGCGCACGGTGCCATACTCGCCCCGAGCGAACCAATCTGTAACTGTGAAATCTAAAAGGGTAAACCTCAACTTAGGCTGATGAGGCCATATTCTAAATCGTCTGAAAATAGTGCCTCTCTCATCTATGAGGTAAACATACCCAAAAGCTGATATATATAACTATACAGGCCGACAAAGCTGCCATGAACATCTAATGATATACAAAATATACACGACTCGTCTACAAGCCTCTAGAGATAACTGAACTGCACCATGATCGGGATAGGGCCTCGACCTATCCATCAAAAATGTATATATAAAATGGACTTCAAGTTCTAGATCTGGTAACTCCGAGGAAGTGGAGCTTACCAACCAAGCTGATGTTTGACTCTTTCTGCTGTGAGGGTTTGTCCAACTGTCAATGAGGACCAGCGAGCATGAAATGCAGTGTCCCCAATAAAAGGTATGTCAGTACAAAATAATGTACCGAGTATGTAAGGCAACATGATAACTGAAAGCTGAAACTAAACTGATAATATAATAACTAAAAATAACTAGGAGTCAAAGATAAACTGAAGTTATGCTTACCTGCTGATACTGACTCAACACTCTTAATATAGTAAGTAAAATAGTTGTCTGGCCTTATAAGGCTAGGTATGTGTAAATGCTCTACCATAGCAGGCTCGCTCATAGGTGCTCGACCATACTAGGCTCTGTATCTCAGCCATTCTGGGCTCACTCCGAGAAGCTCAGCCATAGTAGGCTCGATATATAACTCACCATCTGATTAGAGGTTGCTCAATAATGGCCTGGCCATCGATTATTGCTTGATGGTGGTGAAAATACTGTAATACTGTATATATAACTCTGCTCTCTTGGATGAAAGAAGACAAAACTAGGCTGAATATGAAGTCCCGATAAGGGAGAATGCTATAAGTTATGAGACTTGGAAAATGTACATAAATTCAGGAATATGAACTTCTCTCTATGCTTCGTTACCAAACACATGTAGTTACTGGATCATGCCAAAATGAAAGAAAGGTTTAGCCTTAACATACCTTAACCTCATTGAGTCCTTAATTGCTTCCAAGCAATTCTTCAAACAACTCAACTCAATCTACCATATCATAAGGAGATTCAAAATTAGTGCTGAGTAAAGGATATATTCGTAATTTAAGCTAGTAGCTCGGTTATATAAATTTGGGCAGCATCTCCCTAGTAACAAAGGCCTCCTCAAATACCATATACCAATAGCAACAACCAGAGCAATACAATAGAAACTACATCAATAATAGGGTATAAAATATTTCTTTAACAAGTCATCGACATATCACGACGAGCAGCAAGCTTGGATTGAATCTCTTTAGCACCCTTCAACCCCATTATCATTCATTCTTAAACTTAGTAATATATTTAGTATAATAATCAATACCTGTTAAAGTACTTTCAACCTTCTACTCAATTTTAAAGTTAACCGAAATAGCCCAACACAAGATAATATCACTGTCGACAACTTCCCAGTGCTTTATAGCCATTTCCTTTTCTAGTTACCAATTTCCTCAAGATTGACATGTAAACCAACATAATCATACTAACAATATCATAACCAACTTACTTTCCATAATTTTCAGCCACTTAAAGTTTATAAGAGAAACTTTCAAATCAATCCATCAAGAACAAAAACATCTTAAGCTAATCCAAGTATTATCATGTAGTTTATCATCCTAACAACTTAACCAACATACAAGAAAGCTTAAGCACAATTGGTAGGCTATTATACTCACCTTAGATAGTAGCAACAACTTGAAATATCAGCCAAACACAGCCCACAATTATCTCAATGACACCACAACACTGTAGGTGTTGTATTTTCTTCTTGAATCAACTATTGGTGTTTAAGTTGAAATGTAAACACTATTACTACACCTTGAAAATCTAATATGTATGAATGAGGGACTGATTATTACCTTAATCAACAAAAAACACACGAGAACTGAGGTTTCTTCACTTTGAAGAACCCTCCAAAACAGCCACAAGTTGAAGAACTACAATCTAGCAAGCACCACGGGTTTCTAGCATTGGATTCATGTTTTTATCTTAAGTTTTTACCCTAGAATCATGGAGGAACCATTGGAGAATTTAGAAGGGTTTAGGAACTATTTTTGACGAGAAAAATGAGTGAAAATGATTTAGAATTGACTTAAATACAACCTGGAGTTTATACCGACTTTGTGGGTCCCATGGGAGCTGCTTTGCGCAATTCTGCAAAAATTTGAATATCTCTCTACTCCGATATCATATCGATAAATGGTTAAATACGTAAGAATAAGACTCATAGATATTCAATTTGGTAGGTAGATCATCTCCTAATTAAAAGTATATTGAGAGAAAAGCTAAGCTACATTTGACCTAAGTTACAACAAATTTATGAATGTGACTTGTGATGACCTTTTCCAACTTTTGTTCCACAACATGCTTGACATTAAAATATAGCACACGACTACCATAAGACTAAAATAACTCATAACATTATCTCCTTATAATGTTAATCACCCTAGTCTCACCCTAAAAGTACATGTTATAACATTCCCAACTTGTCGACTTTCGACGAAACTTATTTTCTTCAGTTCGTTTAGTTTCTAAACCTTCAAACCCTCTTGGTACTTGGTATTCATGATCTTAAATATTTTTAACCTCCATGTTAACATGACTAAGTAACTTTATAAGCTTTTTAAAGATGATTTCATTTCTGAGCTTACATCAATTGACTTACGATGTACTCTTACGTACGAAAATATGGGGTGTAACAAACATAAAATAAGGAAAGAAACTTCAGGGTTTACGAATAGAACAACACTGCTACCTAGAGATCTCCAACTAATATGGATCCGGCCCACGGGCAACTACCACGATCAGCAACACCTGGATTTTCACACTAAGTGCAAGTGTAGTATGAGTATAACTAACTCCATGTACTCAATAAGTATCAAGCCTAACCTCGAGGTAAAAGTAGTGACCAGTTTGGCAAATTCCAATGCTCACTTTACTCAATAAGCACCCTAGTCTCACCCCAAAAGTACATGTTATAACATTCCCAACTTGTCGACTTTCGATGAAACTTATTTTCTTCAATTCGTTTAGTTTCTAAACCTTCAAACCCTCTTGGTACTTGGTATTCATGATCTTAAATATTTTTAACTTCCATGTTAACATGACTAAGTAACTTTGTAAGCTTTTCAAAGATGATTTCATTTCTGAGCTTACATCAATTAACTTACGATGTACTCTTACGTACGAAAATATGGGGTGTACCAAACATAAAATAAGGAAAGAAACTTCAGGGTTTACAAATAGAACAACAGTGCTACCTAGAGATCTCCAACTAATATGGATCCGGCCCACAGGCAACTACCACGATCAGCAACACCTGGATTTTCACACTAAGTGCAAAGTATAGTATGAGTATAAATGACTCCATGTACTTAATAAGTATCAAGCCTAACCTCGAGGTAAAAGTAGTGACGAGTTTGGAAAATTCCAATGCTCACTTTACACAACCAACGATAGCAATAACAATAGAATAATAGCATATGGAGGAGAAAAACTTAAATAATAATAAGCTCAGCTTAACACAATAGATGGAGAAATAGGCTTGATTTTCATATATAAATAGTCAAGGCATCAACTTCCATAGAATTCACTTAGATAGGGATTTAACAAGATGACACTATAATATCAAGCTCTAAACATCAAATAGATACATCAAATACTAACCAGCATAGGGAATAAAGCAACTTTAGACCTGCATGTTAGTTATATATGCCAAATCAGCAAAGAATCACAACTTAAATATCAGGTATACATAATCTTGGCACATTCATAGTGCCTGGACAATACCCCAGAATCATACTCTAAGCACGGTCATGGTGCCTGCCTTAAAGCCCATGTACCCTCACAAACACACATACATACACTCAGCACTATACGAGTACTTGACACAAGTCCCATACCAAGCACATATCTGACCCTGTGCTTGCGCCCACAATTAATACATGACTCTGGAGGGGAGGGTCCAAGCCCAAGAGCTTATTGGATCTAAGTCAACAATCAATATCACTTAGCCCAACATGAGGCCTGGCGCACGGATCACCTCATAATCAATACCACTTAGCCTAATGTGGGGCCTGGCATATACGTCACCTCACTATCAGTGTTAAATCAGCTCTATATCCCATGATTTGTCATCAATCCATTCTAGTCTCAGTATACCAACATCTCACAATAACAACAATCAAAATATTTCACAGAATATACCAACGTGCCATAATTTATCTCAAACTCATGTCACATACAAGGCAACAACAACATGTAAGATAACATATAAAATTTAAGATATATATATATATATATATATATATATATATATATATATATATATATATATATATATATATATATAACATGCAGATTTAATATTATAACTGAAAAATATGACTACGGCTAAGGCAAATAGCTCAACAAAGCAAAAACAATCATATCATGTCTCAACAGATAAGGAAAAAGCCTAGACATGATTTCTAACATAAATAATAGCTCACATAATCATAAAAATAGAGAAAACAAGATATCAAACAAGCATGATTCCAAAACAAGGCATATAATAGCCTAAGATCTACCCGCTTCTTGAATAACCACGGTAGACTTATATGCGCTCGTCACCTCGCATATACGTTAACCCTACATATAACAAATATCACAGCTAACTGGGAAAATTACCCTCAAACCAAGCTTAGACAAGATACTTACCTCAAAGCACGTGAATCAATACAAAAAACCCTTCGCATGCAAATTGACCTTCAAACATTTCGAATCTAGATAAAAATAAATCAATAACATCAAATACGGCTACAGAAATTGATTCCAAGTAATAAATCTCCAATCATTATCAAATTATAAAGAGTCACCCAAAACTTCAACCCAGGCCCACTTCTCGGTACCCGACAAAAATTACATAATCGAAGTAACCATTCGAATACGAGTCCAATATACAAGTTTGATCCAATTCCAATTTCAGATCGGGGTTCAAATCTCACTTAAATTATTCTCCAAAATTTCTCATAAACACCTACTTTCTCCTTTGTATTTCATCAACCAAAAGCCAAAATCACAAGTAATAATCAAATCTGAGTTAAAAACACTTACCCAATCTCTATGGGTGAAAATCGCCTAACACATCGCCCCAATCTGAGCTCGAAATCTCAATAAAAAATCAAATAAATCCAAACCCTCGATTATAATATTCTGCCCAACAATTACCGCTTCCGTGGAATCCAGCTTGCATCTACGAGCATGCTTTTGCTACAGAAGGCTTGCTTCTGCGAGCTAGCTAAAACGTTGATCTTCCACTCCTGCAACCAAAGTTTTGCTTATGTGGACCCGGTTCTGCAGACAAAGCAGCACACCTCGCGTGTGCACTTGCACCCAATGCTCTGCACCTACAGAAACTGCTACTCCTCTGCCATACTCCACATCTGTGACCTCACGTCCGCTTCTGTGGACTCACCACCTGCGGACCAAACCTTGCAGGTGTGAAAACACCAGACCAAAACTGCCATCAAATTTCAAAATATGCTCCTGGGACCCCCATACAATCACACCAACAAGTCCTAATACATCTCCAAACCTATCCAAAGGCTCCAAACACCATAATCAATACCAAAACCAAGAATTGTCGATCAAGATCAATCTCTTAAGTTAATATACTTCCAACTTCTAACCAAGTACCCCATTCAAACCTAACCAACTCGGAATGAACCCAAACTTTTTGCACAAGTCCTAATACAACAAAACATACCTATTCCAATTCCCGGAATAATAATCCGACTCCGATAACCTTATAGTCAACTCCTGCTCAAACTTTTAAACTCTCCAGTTCTTCAAATTGTCAGCTTTCGACAAATAGAGCCAAAACCTTCTAGGAATATCAAAATTCAAATTTGAATATATACCCGAGTCCAAAGTCACCATACATACCTATTGAAACCATCGAATCCTGATTCCAAGGTCGTTCAATTAAAAGTCAAACCTGGGTCAACACTTTTGACTTAAAGCTTTTGAATTAAGAATCACTCTTCCAAAATAGCTCTGAACCTCTCGAAGGTCAAAAACAACTATACATGTAAGTCATAATGCATAATTTGAAGCTATTAAAAGTCTCAAACCACCGAACAAAATGCTAAACCTCAAAATAATCAATTGGGTCATTACAGATTTGTCAAGGCTAGGATTGCTGGTGTTGAAGACCTCGCATTTGCGAGGACTAGTTCGCATTTGCGATGCTGAGGGAGGGGGAGCTAGGAAACTTTTCAATTCAAAGTTATGTCCGCTTTTACAAAGGGTGTTCCTTCACATTTCGAGATCGTTGGTCATATTTGCAACACCGGAGAGTAAATGGGGAGGTTTGCTTTTGTAGAGCTCTATTCGCTTTTGCGAGGGGTTGGTTCTTCGCATGCGAAGGATTTATCACATTTGCGACATCATATGATCTCATGGACTCTTTGCATTCGCAACGTTGTTCACTTTTATGGATATTGCAATTGCGAACAAGAGTTCCAAATTGCAATACCTGCAGCTGGATAAAAGGTTGGAATATCGAGATTTAGCTCATTTTATTCTATCTTTGAGATAGAGGCTCTACATAGAGGCCATTTTGGAGAGTAATTTCGTCCCAACATCATAGTTTAGTAACTTTAACTTATTTTTTGTTCAATTTTTATTACGTTTTCATGAATTTTCACTATTAAATCTATGTGTACGTTGAATAGAAATAGGGATATTCAGTAGAAATTTAGGATTTATAGCTTTACATTAGACCTCAAATTAAGGTCGGATCTCGAAACAAATTACACCTTTGGACTCAGGGTGAATGGGTAAACGAGATTTAGTCTTAATTTCGGATTTCGACCACGTGGTCTCGGATTGACTTTTTGTAGACTTTTTTAAGAATTAACCTTTTTGATACTAGGATAGTTTCTAAATCTTACTTTGACTTATTTTTGTAATATTTGACTAGATTCAGGTGGTTTGGAGGCTTGTTCTAAAGGGAAAGTCATGTTAGATTGTTGATCTTGTTCCAGAAAGAGGTAAGTGTCTTGGTTAACCTTAATTTTGTGGAATAAGGATGTAACTGGGTTTATTTGCTATGTGATCTATGTGTTGGGGGTGATATATATACAAGGCGACGAGTGTATATGCATTAGCCATGTGATATGCTTGTGGATAGAGTTAGATTTATTTATACCATATTACTTTATGTATTATGTATTCCATGCTCTAAATAGTTTGTGAAGCTCTCTTTTGATTTCTCTTATCCATGCTATTATTTATGTTGAACTTATTGAGATATTGCACGTTACGATTATTGAATTATTGTTTTGGCTATTAGTGCAAAAGTGTTGGTAAACTCTCATATGATAAGTTATGTTCAATTACTCCCACCTTGCTTGGTACTATGTTATATGGGATGCTTGGTGAGGAACAGAAAGTTGTATGAAGGTTGTTTCCGTGCTTGTGAGAAAGGGTAATTGTGCACGAAGGGTGTTTTCCTTCCTTCCAATTATATATATATATATATATATATATATATAATTGCACGAAGGGTGTTACCATGCTTAAGATAAAGAGAGAATATGAACGTAAGGTATTTCCGTGCTTGATTTTATACTTTATCCCTCATGTATTAGCACAACTATCAGTTCTTAGATTCTTACGCTTAAATTGTAGTCGACCAACTTTGGCCTAAAATGATAGTAACTAAGCTCTTATATATCTAATTATTTTCTAGCCCTTTGTGGTAATGTGTCACTTTTTGCACGAATCGCTGTTACCCTGATTTGATTCTGGTTTTCGATCAAGATTATGCTGTGACGATCGAAGTATGGTTTGTAATGAATTATTGAATTCCTCAAATCAGATTCAGGTCACCTTGAAGTTCCTTAAGGTCGGTCGGTGGATCTACTCCGGATTTTTGGTTGAATCATGGTCTCTTCCTCTTTCCAAAGCTTAGTAATCTACCGATTATAAACATCATTCCATGTTTTTGGGATAAATTATAGAAGACTCTTGATAAGTTGGTATTTTACCAACTTATCTCGTTTTTAATCTTATATTTTTGCTATGTTTGATTGTTAAAATTGTCTGTTTAATGTTTTTACTTATATTTTACATATTATATGCGATTTAGAAGTGAAACTAAGTGAAACAAGTCAAAAGGAGCTAAAATGAACACATGAATTCTACCTAGTGAATTACCCCTTGCGAACATGAAGGAGGAATGCGAACGCGAAAGCTGCAGAAGTCAAACCTTCACAGACGCGAAGTTATGATCGCGAACGCAAAGATAAAGAAGTCAAATCTTCATGAACACGAAGTCATTATCGTGAATGACAAGAACAAATTGGCGGAAGAACAGGGCAAGTTCCGAAAATTCAAATTTTTGGTTCCAAACCATTTAATACTTGACCCAGCTCATCTTTTGCATATCTTTGGATTATTTTCATTCTCTTGACCAAGAGAAACAAGCTTGAGAGCTAGGGCTCTTGCACACACACTTGGGACTTGAAGATTTGAAGCTTTTTATTGAGAATTTCTTACCCATTTTTACTCATTTCTTTATTTTCTTGTTGTGTATGAATATTTAAGTGTGTAGTATTTATTTCAACACTTGAATTTGGTTTATGGGAATTTTCAAATTTAAAATGTGGATTAAATAATTTTCATTAAATATTGAAGTTAATTATTATTTCTTTAATTATTTTTGTTCGTTAATGTTTCCAAAGGGATTAGCTAACCCTAGGACTAGCCCATTAAATTCGAATTAATTTTAGAAAAAGTAATTTGGGGTTAGGAAAGACCAATTAACAAGAAGTTGAGGTGTTAACCCTAACATTATTGATCTACGTAGGGATATGATTGAACTACTTGGGGATAATTCAAGTAGGGAGTCTTGTAAGTCTTCGGAAGAAGCTAATATACAATTAATATTCGATATTAATTAATATATACTCGCTCATATTTGTAAAATCGTGAATTACATTGGATTGTTACTTGAGTGTAATTCCCCGTGTATCCATGCTTGTAGCCATTGATCATTTTACTCGCTTTCTAGGTTAGTTTATATTTTTGCATCTAGACATAAATATTTTCTCAAAATCCTTTTAAGTATTTGGCTTATCATAATAAGCGATAATTCTCTACATTGCCTAATCGCCTACATATTGTTCTCTGTGGGATTTGACCCCGACTCATAATTGTGTAACGACCCGACCGGTCATTTTGCTTTTTAGAACCTCGTTCCCCTAAATAAGACTTCTCCTACGTGCTTTTGCTGTTTTATGACTTGTGGGGATGGTTAGTTCAGG
This sequence comes from Nicotiana sylvestris, assembly GCF_000393655.2. Taxonomy (NCBI): domain Eukaryota; kingdom Viridiplantae; phylum Streptophyta; class Magnoliopsida; order Solanales; family Solanaceae; genus Nicotiana; species Nicotiana sylvestris. The sequence continues at coordinate 53,532,593 of NC_091065.1, forward strand.
ATTTGGAAGGGTTCGGGTTGAAATCGGGACACTTAGTTCCTTAAGGTTCGCTTATAAGGCTGAGTTTGACTTCGGTCAACATTCTGAGTAAACAACCTCGTAATCGGGATTTGGCGGTTCCAATAAATATTTATGATGATTTCGGACTTGGGTGCATGTTCGGATTGGGTTTTGGATGACCCGGGAGCATTTCAGCGCCTAATGGTGAATATTGGCACAAATTTCATAAGTTTTGGTTGAAATGAAATTTTACATTCTAGATGTCCATTTGAGATTCTGAGCCTGGGAATAGCTCCGTATGATTATTCTAGACTTGGGAGGTCCGCAGATCGTTTCGGGGTCATTTGGCGAAAGTTAGAAATTTGACATTTTTGGAAAGTTTGACCGAGGGTGGACTTTTTGATATTAGGTTCGGAATCCAGTTCCAGAAGCTAGAGTAGGTCCGTAATGTCATTTAAGACTTGCACGCAAAATTTAGCATCATTCTGAATTGATTTGATAGGAATCGGACATAACTTTGGCGTCTGATTCATGATTTTTGATGTTATTTTGGTGTTCTGATCATGTAAGCAAGTTTATATGATATTGTTATACTTGTGTGGGTGATTGGTGTGGAGCCCTGAGGGCTCGGGTGAGTTTCGGACATTCAAAAGGATGAGAAAACACTCCAGCTTTCTAGTGTTTATTGCTAGTGTTGCAGGTTTCACAAATGCGAGAAATTGTTCACATTTGCAAGAAGAGCTTTGCAATTGTGAAGATGCTCGACCTTGAGAAGTTTCGCATTTGCGACACCTAAGCCGCAATTGCGACCTTAGCAGTGCTTGCATTTGCGACACTTTCATCGCATTTACGACCTTAGCAGCTGAAGCCTAGGGTCCGCATTTGCGACCTCCGCAGTTGAGAACCGGTGTCGCAAATGCGACATCATAGACCTGTGCCTAGCTCATTTAATGTAGGACTTTGACCATTTATCTCATTTTCCTTCATCTCTTGGGCGATTTTTAGAGCTTTTGGAAGAGGATTTTTACCTAGCAATCTGAGGTAAGGAATTTCTACACAACATGAGTTAAATACATAGATTATGGGTAGATTAACATGTAAGAATAAGTGAAAATCAAGGGTTAAGATGAAAAACTAGGTTTTTGATAAAAATGAGATTTGACCACGAAATTGTCTATGAAATTTAGTAAAAATCATATATTTCAGTTCATGGAGTTATGGGTACAAACATTCTTTGAAAATTTTCGGAATCCAGGCACGCGGGCCCGGAGGTAAATTTTAAGAATCTTGCATTTAGGGTTGGTTAACCTCATAAATGGTGAAATACGAACTTTTGAGTACGTATTAATTAGTTTATATACTATATGATTAGTTTTGGGTTGATTCGGCAAAAAGTTGAGGGTTTAGGCAGTACCTTGAACGGGAAAATAGGCTTTGAGGCAAGGTGACTCTCTTTTCTAACCTTGTAAGAGGGAATTAACCCCATAGTTGAAATATAACTAATATGTGATCCTATGTATGGGGGCTACGTACGTACGAGGTGACGAGAGTCCGTAAATAGCTACTAATTATGCTATTGTCCGGGTAGTCTAGGACCCATACCATGCTATACTTGAAATATTTGGCCCCTACTTGTTGATTTAATTGCTTAAGTCAAATTGGAAGTTGATAAAAGCATTGTAAAAGGTTAAATTCACTTAATTGAAGTTGTGAAATGGAACACTTGACTATAGATGAGAATTTGTGCTTTATTTGAATGATTTCTATTTGTGGAGCGGGCCGAATGGTTCGGTAGCAGATAAATGCATCTATGGTTCATGTCGTTCGACCCTCGGTAGTGCACATTTTAAATATTACACTTTATCGGGTTGTACGACCTCAACATAATTTTTGCATGATAATCTTTGAAACTATTCATGATTGATATTGCATAAATGCCTTAAAATACAAACTGTTAAATGATGAAACTATACTTGGGATTTAATATTTGTTAAAGAAGAATTTATTATTTCCTGTTATTGAGCTTTAATAATATTCATGAAATCCATGCTTAGTATGAAATTTTAATATATCATTGTTAGCCCATAGTAAGTGTCAAAGTTGACCTTTCGTCACTACTTCTTTAGAGGTGCCCCAGGCCGATGTCAATTTGGGAGGGGTCAGCCTAGCAGGCTCAGATATCCAACACCACCACCTCCTCTGGGTGCTCTTGCGCGACCCTGTTTTAGTGCCATGCCAGAGAATTCATACTGCTCACCAGCCATTTAGGGCTCTTCTAGTGGGTACTCGAGTCATTAGGTTCTTTTAGTGCTTACTTCAGTGCTATGCCAGAGAGTTCATACCACCCACCAGCTATTAAGGGTTCTTCTATTGGGTATTCAGGCCATCAGGGTCAGACTTCAAGGCCACAAATTACCATACCAGGAGGTTTTTTCTAGTGCGGAGATCTTAGTCATGTGCGGAGATTCTGCCGCAGGCTTCGGGGCAAGCCAGTGCAGCAGGGCCAGCACCCCATGATTATAACACCAGCTGTCCGGCCGCCTACAGACGGAGGGCAGGGGGTAAGGGTTTTCATAGAGCTGGAGGCTGGGTAGGTGAAGTTCAGCCAGCTACTTTTCAGTCAGGCGGAGGCCAGCCAACCAGCGCTCTAGCCAGGTTCTCTGCCTTTCCGGCCAGACTAGATGCACTGGCCTTAGATGCCGTGATCACATGTATTATTTCTTTCTGTGGTAGGGATGCTTCGGTTTTATTTGATCCAGGGTCTACCTATTCATATGTATCATCTCTGTTTGCTCATTTCCTGGATATTCCTTGTGAGTCCTTGGGTACTCCAGTTTATGTGTCCACTCATGTGGGTGATTCTGTTGTTGTGGATCGGATCTACCGGTCCTATTTGGTCACATTCTGTGGTTATGAGACTAGAGCGGACCTTCTGTTGCTTGATATGACCAACTTTGAGGTCATCCTGGGCATGTACTGGTTATCCCCATGTCACTCCATCCTTGAATACCATGCCATGTCTGTTACTTTAGCGATGCTAGAGTTGCCGAGATTAGTGTGTAAGGGTTCATCTGTCAGTACATCTAGTTGGGTCATCTCCTTTCTGAAGGCTCGGCATATGGTCAAGAAGGTTGTTTGGCTTACCTAGCTTATGTTCGGGATACTACCGTAGAGTCTCCGGTAACTGATTTAGTGCCAGTAGTCCGGGAGTTCACCGATGTGTTTCCTTCTAACCTTCCAGACATGCCACCAGATCATGACATTGATTTCTGTATTTGCTTGGCTCCAGGTACCCAGCCTATATCTATCCCACTGTACCGTATGGCTCCGAAGGAGTTGAAGGAGCAGCTTGAAGAGTTGTTAGAAAATGGGTTCATCAGACCAAGTGTATCACTTGGGGTGCACTAGTGTTATTTTTGAAGAAGAAAGATGGGACTATGCAGATGTGCATTGATTACAGCCAGTTGAACAAGGTCACCATCAAGATCAAGTACCCGTTACCGCGTATTGATGATCTCTTTGACCAGTTGCAGAGTGCTAGGGTGTTCTCTAAGATTGACTTGAGATCAGGGTACCATCAATTGAAGATTCGGGACTCGAATGTTTCAAAGACTACTTTCCGTACTAGATATGGCCATTATGAATTTATGGTGATGTCCTTTGGCTTGACTAACGCCCCAGGGGTGTTTATGGATTTGATGAATAGGGTGTTCAGGCCTTATATTGATTCGTTTGTCATTGTCTTCATTGATGACATCTTGATCTACTCGTGTAGTATGGAGGAACACGAGCATCATTTGAGAGTGGTGCTTCAGACCTTGCTGGAATAGAAGCTATATGCTAAGTTCTCAAGTTATGTGTTTTGGCTAGATTCTGTGGCATTCTTGGGGCATGTTTTATCAGGCAAGGGTATTAAGGTGGATCCCAAGAAGATTGAGGCAGTTTAAAGTGGGCCTTGTCCCACTTCGGCGACTGAGATCAGGAGTTTCCTAGGGTTAATGGGTTATTAACGCCAATTTGTGGAGGACTTCTCATCCATTGCAGTACCTTTGACTAGATTGACCCAGAAGGGTACTCTGTTCCGTTGGTCTGATGATTGTGAGGTGAGCTTTCAGAAGCTCAAGACAACTTTGACTATAGCACCGGTTCTAGTATTACCTTTCGGTTGGGGGATATATACAGTGTATTACGACGCTTCATCGTCGATTTGGGATATGTACTGATGCATGAGGGGCGAGTTATTGCATATGCTTCATGTCAGCCAAAGATCCATGATAAGAATTACCCTATGCACGATCTAGAGTTAGCCATAGTTGTTCATGCTCTTAAGATCTGGAGGCATTATGTTTATGGGGTGTAATGTGAGGTTTACACTGATCATCACAGCTTATAGCATTTTTCAAGTAGTGGGATCTCAATTTGAGGAAGCACAGATAGCTTGAGTTCTGAAGGACTATGACATCACCATTCTTTTCATCCGGGCAAGGCGAATGTAGTCGCGGATGCCTTGAGCAGAAAGGCAGAGAGTATGGGTAGCTTGGCATTCATTATAGTAGAGGAGAGGCCACTAGCTTTGGACATTCAGTCCTTGGCTAACAGACCTGTAAGGTTGGACATTTCAAAGCCCAGCAGAGTTCTTGCATGTGTTGTTGCTTAGTCTTCACTATTGGAGTAGATCAAGAATCGATAGTTTTATGATCCGCATTTGATGGTCCTCATAGAAACGGTACTACAGGGTGGTACCAAGGAGGTTTCTATTGGCAAGGATGGTGTTCTACGACTCCAAAGTCGTCTATATGTTCCTAATGTTGATGGCTTGAGAGGGAGGATTCTAGAAGAGGCACACAATTCTCGATATTCCGTTTATCCAGGTGCTACAAAGATGTATCGTGACCTAAGGCAGTATTATTGGTGGCGGTGGATGAAGAAAGACATAGTTGAGTATGTATCTAGGTGCCTAAATTTCCAGCAGGTTAAGTATGAGCACCAGAGGCCAGGTGGCCTACTTCAGCAGATGACTATACTGGAGTAGAAGTGGGAGCGCATTACTATGGACTTCGTAGTTGGGTTGTCGCGGACCTTGCAAAATTTTGATGCATTGTGGGTCATTATCGACAGGTTGACTAAGTCGACACATTTTGTTCTGGTTGTGACTATGTATACATAAGAGAGTTTGGCCCAGATTTATATTTAGGAGATAGTTCGGTTGCATGGTGTGCCTATTTCCATCATATAAGATAGAGGTCCTCAGTTAACTTCACAATTCCGGAGAGCCATACAGAGTGAGTTGGGAACCCGTGTAGAGCTCAGCATAACATTTCATCAACAGACCGATGGGCAGTCGGAGCGAACACTTCAAATCCTGGAAGACATGCTCAAAGCATGTATGGTTGACTTTGAAGGACAGTGGGATCGATTCTTACCTCTGGCTGAGTTTGCTTAGAACAGCAGTTATCAGTCCAGCATTGAGATGGCTCCATTTGAGGCTTTATATGGTCGGCGATGGCGTTCCCCCATCGAGTGGTTTGAGCCTGGCGAGGCTAAGTTATATGGTACTGATTTGGTGAAGGATGCAATGGAAAAGGTAAAGTTGATTTAGGAGCGACTTCGCATAGCACATTCTAGACAGAAGAGTTATGCGTATCAGAAGGCACATGATTTATCATTTATGGTGGGCAAGAAGGTTCTCTTGAAAGTCTCGTCGATGAAGGGAGTCATGAGATAAGGGAAGAAAGGAAAGTTGAGCCCAAGGTTTATAGGACCATTTGAGGTGTTGAGACGAGTTGGGGAGGTTGCTTATGAGCTTGCTTTACCTCCCAGCCTATCAGAAGTTCATCCGATTTTTCATGTGTCTATGCTCTGGAGGTATCACGTCGACCTATCACATGTGTTAGACTTCAGCACTATTCAGTTAGATGCGAGCTTAGGTTATAAAGAGGAACCAGTTGCCATTGTTGCTAGACAGGATCACCAGTTGAGATCCACAGGGATTTCCATGGTAAAGGTTTAGTGGAGGGGTGAACCAGTTGAGGAGGTGACAAGGGAGTCCGAGGTGGAAATGCGGAGCAGATATCCACATTTATTCAGCACTTTAGGTATGATTCTAAACTCGTTCGAGGACGAACATTTGTTTAAGAGATGGAGATTGTAATGACTCAACCGGTCATTTTGCTTTTTAAAACCTTGTTCCCCTAAATAAGACTTCATGTACGTGCTTTTGCTGTTTTATGACTTGTTGGGATGGTTAGTTCGGGATTTGGAAGAGTTTGGGTTGAAATCGGAACACTTAGTTCCTTAAGGTTGGCTTTAAAGGCTGAGCTTGACTTTGGTCAACATCATTAGTAAACGACCTGAGAATTGGAATTTGACGATTCCAATAGGTTCGTATGATGATTTTGGACTTGGGCATAAGTTCGGATCGTGGTTTGGACGGTCCGGGATCGTTTCGTTGCCTAATAGTAAAAGTTGGCATTTTGAGCAAATTCCATAAGTTTGAGTTGAAATGGATTTTTACATTCTATATGTCTGTTTGGGATTTCGAGCCTCGGAATAGCTCCGTATGGTGATTCTGGACTTGGGAGCACGTCCGGAAGTGGATTCAGAGGTTCGTAGGTCGTTCTGAGGTCATTTTGCAAAAGTTAGAAATTTGAAATTTTTGGGAAGTTTGATCGAGGGTGGAGTTTTTGATATCGGGTTCGAATTCCAGTTCTGGAAGTTAGAGTAGGTTTGTAATGTCATTTAAGAGTTGTACGCACAATTTGTATCATTCCGAGCTGATTTGATAGGAATAGGATGCGCGGAAGTGTTTTTAGAAGTTTTTGAGGTCATGAGTTAATCCATGCGTTTTGGCGCCTGATTCGTGGTTTTTAATGTTATTTCATTGTTCCAATCGCGCGAGAAAGTTTGTATGATGTTGTTAGACTTGTGTGGGTGGTTGGTGTGGAGCTCCAAGGGCTCGGGTGAGTTTCAAACATTTGGAAGGATGATAAAACACTCCAGTTTTCTGGTGTTTATTGTTCACATTTGCGAGCCTCGCATTTTTGCATTTGCGAAATTGTTCGCATTTGCGAGATTCGCATTTGATGAGAAATTGTTCGTATTTGCGAGCCACATATTTTCGCGAAGAGCTTAGCAATTGCGAAGAAGCTCGACCTGGGGCAGTGTTTGCATTTGCGACACTTGAGCTACAATTGCGACCTCAGCAGTTTCCGCATTTGTGACCTTAGCAGCTGAAGCCCAAGGTCCTCATTTGCGAGATATTTGCCGCATTTGTGAACCTGGTGTCGCAAAGACGACATCAAAGACCTGTGCCCAACTCATTTAATACGGGACTTAGACCATTTATCTCATTTTCCTTCATCTCATGGGCGATTTTTGGAGCTTTTGGAAGAGGGTTTTCACCGAGCACTTTGAGATAAGGAATTTTTACACAACATGAGTTAAATACATAGATTATGGGTAGATTAACATGTAAGAATAAGTAAAAATCAAGGGTTAAGATGAGAACCTAGGTTTTTGATAAAAATGAGATTTGACCACGAAATTTGCTATGAAATTTAGTAAAAATCATATATTTGAGTTCATGGGGTTATGTGTGTCGCGCCCCCTTTTTCCTCCGCAGAAATCGGGTTTATGACATTTTGGTATGGGACAACTCACTCCTTTTGGGAAAGGGGGTTTGCGGTTTTGAAGAGTCGCCACCTAACGATTTTAAGGTGCGTTAGGGCACCTATAAGGTTTATTTATAACTACGTTTGTTAACCAGTGATAGGGTAAGGGCTTGAAATTATCCTAAGGGGAAGGTGTTAGGCACCCCTCAGGATCCACTAGTGTGGTTCCCGGCCAGACAGTGTTTTGTGAATTTGTACAAGTAGCAAATAAATAAGTATGGCTCCAATAGTAGGGGATTTAAGTTTAAATACACAGGTGTTTGAAAACAATTACTGAAAAGTGAAATTTTGAAAAGAACTACAATCTAAGCAGGCTTATGAATGTAAAGAGGGGTGTCCTAGGTTTATTTATAATATGAATCACATTAATGCAATACTCGGTATGACACTCCTCCAAGAGGGGCTACACGTGGTATTAACGCACCGGTCATCATATCCATATCTACCCTTTCCCGCACTGTGAAGGTAACTAAAGCAAGGGTTGGTCTCGACCCCTATTGCATGCTGTTACTCATCCCTTCCTATCAGTCGAAGGAATTTATGACTCCTATCCTATAATAAGGAGGTTCTAGGAAGATCCTCAGGTTTAAAGGCAAAATACTAAGGTGACATACAATAACAAGTAGGACTTCAATTAAGGGGAGCAGGGAAGACAAACGAAAGGCTCAAACATAGCTCCACAGGTAATGTACATAGACATCATGACTCATACGCAATTAAAGTCTGAATTTAAATCCTATGCATGGTATCTAAGTGATAACAACAAAACCAGATTTATTATATGACTCAGAAAAGAAGTCTGAATCAGGCTTGCCTACTGATTTTAACAATTGATAAGTAAACACTGATCACAGAGACAATCCTGGTTTTATTTAAAGTTATTACCTAGGGCTTGCCTAGGCGTAAAATAGTATGCAGCATTTATTCAGAATTATTAAAAAACTGTAGAAATTATTTTACCCTAAGAGCATGCTATTCTAGTTGATATGAATGCAGAGATTATTACCAATTTTATTCAGAAAAACATCACAACATGAAATTAATACTTTATTACCTTTTTATGAATCGATAATTAACTAGGCATTTTAAACAAAATGCAAACAGGATCCTAGAACATGATATCTAATATGCACATGCGGATGGCAGGATTGGTAAAAAAAACAAAATCCCTAAGGCATAATTTCTAAAAGCACTCAAGAGTTGCAGAATTATTGAAGTAAGACTTCTGAAAGTACAAGAGTAACAACTTTTATGCCAATGTTGTTATCGTCCTAGGAGCAGGATTTCTAAGTGATAGGCATAAAACATAGATTAGCAAGAAACATGGGACCTAAGAGCATGATTTCTAATGCATGTATGAACCCTAAGCATGGTTTCTGTTGCGCAATTAGGAATGCAACCCTAATAACATATTTTCTACCCTTGACAACTATAGCATGTATATTTACCCCATCCCTTTTACTAGCCAACCCCAATACTTTTTTACAATAGGTTATTACAGACCAACATCGAAATGAATTACATAAGTAGTAATGAAAAATAAGAAGTTACACTATAGGAAGCCTGATTAGGACTTCCTCTCTGAGTTATATAATCAATCACCTCAAATGCCAAGATGGTTTCATAGCTTTTCCTCATATCTAGGTGTGTCAGAGTTTCCTAAGGACCTCAAGGAATCCCGGGCAGTACTCACACATAGATTTCATAGCCAAGACAGAGTAAGTGCAATGTCGAAACTCCAACTTTCATGTGTCCATGTTCAACGGGAACTCAAGGGTCCCAAGGCAATGCTCACACAAAAGGGGCAGAACCTAGTGTTTGAAAGGAGTTTGTTTAAAAACTGGACTGGTAGGTCCATTTTGAAAGCAATCAATAACAGAAATGTTTGAAAGCAGATGTATTAGTAAGACAGAGTTCAAACACTTCAGGGTAAGACCACACACATCAAGTGAATGAACTTAGTAATCACACATGGGGGTAAAATGGGATTTGGGGATACATATATATTGACTATAGACACCTGACCTCAACAGGAATATTAGGACTGGTAGGGACATGCTCAGAGATAGTTGGACACTGACATAATCACAAACCAGTCATGAAACACATAGAGAAGGGATAGGGGATTTGGGATTCATAAAATGGTAAGTGCACAGTAGGTAAAAGAATACAATCGTATAGGCATGCTTGAATTACATAAATTAAAGGGAGGGGAATCATATCAGCATGCTTAGATACAAACCTCACAACAAGACAACAAGAAAAAGCAGGCCAGAAATAAAAGATACTGAAGCAGGAATAGAAACATGTTGTTGTTGAGGCTTTAAATTAAACTAGGGCATACCAATGAAGATAGAGGTAAACAAAATGAAGGAACCAAGGTTAACAGATGATTAGCCTTGGCTTGCAGCCGGCCAATAGTAGTAGAATAACAGAGAATTTTTCTTTAAGTAAGTGAGGGGTTTTTGAAAGCCAAGTCCGGTGTCTTGTTAATGAAAGTCTTAGGGTATTTATAGCTTTAAAAAATAGGTAGAAAATAAGTTAACAAGTAAAAGATTAGCACAATTATGGAAGTAATCACAATTAGGATCCAATTAATACAAGTACTCCCCTTTAATCAAGGAATTACAGCTTAAACGGATACCAACAAGGATAATTAAGGAAAGAAAATCAGTTTGAGAAAGATTGGTTTTTACCAAATAAGGGGTAGTAAAAGTATAGAGCATATGATTGAGTCTAAGTACAGAATATATTAATTTGAATAAAGAATTCAGCAAGATTGAAGCTCCACAGCAAATAAGGGAATGAAATCACTCAACTTAAACAAACGAGTAAAATTTTAGGGGTTTATAAGAAAACCTTGCAATCAAACCGTAATTTAAGGAAATCAGGATCAATCAAGAGGGAGTCATGATTCTGCACTTCGACATATAAATAGAGAATAATGCACAGGCGTATCAAACATGCAAGGTCAGCCATATCGATAGAAAGAAGCAAGAGATGAACAAACTAGATGAACACAATCATACAGAAGTGACACGAGTAGGCTAAGGACCAAAAAGAACCCACTAGAAGCATGGTAATCAACAGAAATTTAACAAAGTCGAGTAGTCATGGCTACATATAGAACTAGAGTGAAGAAACCAATCTAACACATAGCAATAGGTAAATAAGGTCAGGCCAACACACAGAAACAAGTAAAGAAAACCTTTAAGACTCACAATAACAAGTGAAGAAAATCTTTAAGAAATTAGGGCTTTTAGCCGAGTTGAGTACAACAAAAGGGTCTAATCATAAAGAAATCGATCGAATCAAATAAACAATGACAGTTCCAGAACCCCGAATAAAACCAAAATAATTAGGGTTTCCAACGTGATGAATCAAGTAGAAGAAAAACATAAATAAACTATTTAAATATAGTAAAATCATATGATAGTACTAAAAATCAAAGGAGAAGTCATAAAAATGGGGTTAAGAAACCCTAGTCTTGAAGACAAAAAGTCACTTTGAAAAAATCGGAAAAAACCTTTGAGGAAAACACCAAAAGCCCATGATATACACAGATCTAAGACAGATCTAAAAGAAAATCCGAAATTTTTTAGAGTTAGGGTTTCAGAGAACCTAGAGAAGGTGAGAAAACCTTAAAATGTTATCAGTTTTAGATGGAAGAGTCATAGATCTCCCTCGAACGGTCATGGATGGCCGAAAAATAGCATGAGAAACCATGGGAGGCGAGTTAACTGCCTTTGATTCACTTGAAGGCCTCAAAACAATGACACACGTTCAAGAGGGAGCCATAAGGCTGGTAGGTGGCGAGAACACCATGGATTCCTGCAGGGAGATGGCTGGAGAAAGTGGATAAGGTACATTGGAGAAGATGGGAGAAGAGAAGGTTCTAGAGAGAATCAGAGATAGAGAGAGAGATGAGAGACCAGTTGAGAGAGAATGAGAAGGGGAGATGAGAAAATTTCTAAAAATAATTTAAAAATGCTAAAATGATTTATAATACATAATTAGTAATTTAAAAATATAGGATCCAATTTTATACAAATAAAACATAATTAAATGTTAAAAGGGAAAATATTGCAATTATGTGCAATTTAGCTTTAAAAATATTAAATGTAATTATAAAATATGTAAAAATTACCTTAGACATATTTAGGCATAATTATAGAAATCCAATAGATGCCTTATCAAAATAATAATTTTGGAAATAATTATTGGGTATTTTATGGATAAAAGGGGAGAAAATAAATCAATTTAGTCCTTTAAAATTATGGAAAAAATGATAAAACCCTTGGACATGCTTATATATATATGCTATTTTGAAGGTATCTTGCATATTAAAAATATATAGGAAAAATTGGGTATCAACAGCTGCCTCTCTTTCCCCTGGAAGGATGAAAAAGTTTTCGGGTAAAGAAATGATGGCCAATTTTGACCAAGCGAAATGGTTTGAAGAGGTTAGGCTGCACCCTGGCTTCTGAGCTGCCTACATATCCCTGATTATGTAGGAATTAGGCCGTATGTAGTTCATGACTCAACCGCGGAGTATGCCGATGAAGACATTTCAAGGATGGATGCAATATCCAGGGCCGGGTGAGTGAAAGGTTTACGGGAATAGTTAGGTTTGATATGGTTGCGGGAACTAGATCGTTCCTGCCGGAATGGCCGTTGCTCGCTGGTTTACTTGCAATTAGAAACAATACAAGTGTATACTGTGCATAAATTTAAACATGATGCAAATTCCCGTTGGACAATAATTTCGGACGGTGGGAATGATGTCCTTAGACAATGATATCCTGGGCCATGAAGCGTATGATAAAGGATTTGTAGGCCATGAACTGATGTTCTCGAGCTATGAGTATGGTGCCTCCAAACTATAATGCCTTTGAATGATGATATACAAAATATTGAAAGGGATCCTCAGGCCATGACATGGTGTTCTCGGGCTATGAAGATGATGCCTCCGAACGATGGCGCATTTCGATGAGTTGGCGATATTTCAGCCCTTGAAGGATGCAGTATGATGCAGGCATGACCGGGCTTGCGAATTGAAAGACAGAGCTTAGCCCGTAAGAGAAGCGAGATAAATAGTGATTTGGGATAGTGCTGAGTTACGAAGAAAATTAGAGGTAGAGCTTAGCCTCGGAAGGCAGAATGATAGCCTTATGCAAATATGTGAATGCAGATGGAGGTAGAGCTTAACCTTAGAAGGCAGAATGGTAGCCTTATGCAGATTGGATGGCAGAATAGTAGCCTTATACAATGAATGTACAGATGGAGACATCATTTAGTTTCAGAAGGCAGAATAGTAGCCTTATGCAATGCAGATGCAGGTGGAGGTAGAGCTTAAACTCGGAAGGAAGAATGGTAGCCTTATGTAAGAATGCGGATGGAGACAACATTTAGTCTCGGAAGGCAGAATAGTAGCCTTATACAACTTGGAAGGAAGAATGGTAGCCTTATGCAAGAATGCAGATGGAGACAGTGTTTAGTCTCGGAAGGCAGAATGGTAGCCTTATGAAATGCAGATGCAGGGGGAGATAACGTTTAGTCTTGGAAGGCAGAATAATAGCCTTATGCAATGCAGATACAGATGGAGACAGCATTTAGTCTCGAAAGGCAGAATAATAGACTTATGCAATGAAAATGCAGGTGGAGGTAGAGCTTAACCTCGGAAGGCAGAATAGTAGCCTTGTGCAAGAATGCAGATGGAGACAATGTTTAGTCTCGGAAGGCAGAATAGTAGCCTTATGCAAGAAATAAAATAACGAATGACAGTAGAGTTTTCTTAGCTGATAGCAGATTGCGGCGTTGTGATTACTGGGAGCATTGTGACATACGGGGCATCACTGTTGTGTGCGGATAGCAAATGTTGGCAAGTGCAACGGTTCGGAGAGTCGTATTTTTGAACAATGTTTTTTCCATGGGCGTACATTATATTTAATGATTTCTCAATCCTAGTGCCTGCATTCAAAGAAAAATCGTGAGTTTTGCAAGGGGCAAGGTTAGTTCGTATCCCTGCTGGCTTTGCTTGACTTGTTCGGCTTAGATCTGGTGATACCGTCTGTATCATTGGGGTAGCGTTGCTAAACAATGCAGTTTCAATAATAATCATGCATGATTTTGTAAACGTATGACATAAATGTATAATTAAAAATAGCTTTCAGATGAACCGGCGACTGTGACGCAATTTAGGACACTGCAACCTCTCCTGCTACCTCAAAATTCTACCCTATTTTGATGGGTTGACATTTCTGACTATTGCTCGTGCGGCGATTGGCTGAAATTACTTCGAAATTTTGAGGGTCCTCTTCAAAATTCTGCCCCAGTTTCCAATTGCAGGGGGGAGGGGGGAGGAAATAAAATTTTATTGAATTGTGACCGAACCCATAGGGCTGCCTACGTATCCCCTCTTAAACGGGAATCAGGTCAGTCATAGTTTAGTTTACATCATATAAGGAAAGCGTAAAGATTACACATAGTAACGCTTGACTGCATCTAAATTGATCGGCTTTGGCCAGACTTATCCGTTCATTTCTGTATGTCTGAGGGATTCTCATGTCAAAACCCGGTGAACCATATATGGACCCTGCCAGTTGGGAGAGAACTTCCCTTTGAAAAATTTTCTTTAACACTAGCTGCCCCACTGTGAACTGTCTTGGCTTGACTCTTTTGTTGAAGGCTCTGGACATTCTGTTCTGATAGAGTTGACCATGGAAGATTGCATTCATTCTCTTTCCATCTAGAAGGGCTAGTTGCTCATAACAACTTTTCACCCACTCTGCATCGTCGAGCTCAGCTTCTTGTATAATCCTTAGGGAAGGAATTTCTACCTCAGCAGGAATGACAGCCTCTGTACCGTAAATAAGCATATAGGGAGTTGCCCCGGTTGATGTGCGAACTGTGGTGCCATACCCCAATAGAGGTTGGAGCCATTATTAGTAATGACTGAATTTGGAATTCCTAATCGACAAACAATGCGGTCGCGGACAAAGTCTGCCACGACTTTCTTAGTCATTGCTTTGTAAGATGTTTCTTCAACCCATTTGGTGAAATACTCGATAGCTTCTCATGTAAAAACCCGGTAAAATATTTATGGACCCTGCCAGTTGGGAGAGAACTTCCCTTTGGCTTTGTCTTGAAGCGGAAAAATTTTCTTTAACACTAGCTGCCCCGGTGTGAACTGTCTTAGCTTGACTCTTTTGTTGAAGGCTCTGGACATTCTGTTTTGATAGAGTTGACCATGGCAGATTGCATTCATTCTCTTTGCATCTAGAAGGGCTAGTTGCTCATAACAACTTTTCACCCACTCTCCGTTGTCGAGCTCAGCTTCTTGTATGATCCTTAGGGAACAAATTTCTACCTCAGCAGGAATGACGGCCTCTATACCGTAAATCAGCATATAGGGAGTTGCCCTGGTTTATGTGCGAACTATGGTGCGATACCCCAATAGAGGTTGGATCCATTATTAGTAATGATTGAATCTGGAATTCCTAATCGACAAACAATGCGGTCGAGGACAAAGTCTGCCACGACTTTCTTAGTCATTGCTTTGTATGATGCTGCTTCAACCCATTTGGTGAAATAGTCGATGGCTTCTCATATCAAAACCCGGTAAACCATGTATGGACCCTACCAGTTGGGAGAGAACTTCCCTTTGGCTTCGTCTTGAAGCGGAAAAATTTTCTTTAATACTAGCTGCCCCGGTGTGAACTGTCTTGGCTTGACTCTTTTGTTGAAGGCTCTGAACATTCTGTTCTGATAGAGTTGACCGTGGCAGATTGCATTCATTCTTTTTCCATCTAGAAGGGCTAGTTGCTCATAACAACTTTTCACCCACTCTGCGTCGTCGAGCTCAGCTTCTTGTATAATATTTAGGGAAGGAATTTCTACCTCAGCAGGAATGACAGCCTCTGTACAGTAAATCAGCATATAGGGGGTTGCCCCGGTTGATGTCACACCCCCTTTTTCCTCCACGGAAATCGACTTTATGACATTTTGGTATGGGATAAATCACTCCTTTTGGGAAAGGGGGTTTGCAGTTTTGAAGAGTCTCCACCTAACGATTTTAAGGTGCGTTAAGGGCACCTATAGGGTTTATTTATAACTACGTTTGGTAACCAGAGATAGGGTAAGGGCTTGAAATTATCCTAAGGGGAAGGTGTTAGGCACCCCTCAGGATCCACTAGTGTGATTCCCGGCCAAACAGTTTTTTGTGAATTTGTACAAGTAGCAAATAATCAAGTATGGCTCAAATAGTAGGGGATTTAAGTTTAAATACATAGGTTTTTGAGAACAATTACTGAAAAGCGAAATTTTTAAAAGAATTACAATCTAAGCAGGCTTATGAATGTAAAGAGGGGTATCCTAGGTTTGTTTATAATATGGATCACATCAATGCAATACCCAGTATGACACTACTAAAAGAGGGGCTACGCATGGTATTAATGCACCGGTCATCATATCCATATCTACCCTTTCTTGCCCCGTGAAGGTAACTAAAGCGAGGGTTGGTCTCGACCTCTATTGCATGCTGTTACTTGTCCCTTCCTATCAGTTCCGGAGGAATTTAGGAATCCTATATTATAAGAAGGAGGTTCTAGGAAGACCTTCAGGTTTAAAGGTAAAATACTAAGGCGACATACAATGACAAGTAGGACTTCAATTAATGGGAGCAGGTAAGGCAAACAAAAGGCTCAAATATACTTCCACAGGTAATGTACATAGACAACATGAATCATACACAATTAAAGTCTGAATTTAAATCCTATGCATGTTATCTAAGTGATAACAACAGAACCAGATTTATTATATGACTCAGAAAAGAAGTCTGAAACAGGCTTGCTTACTGATTTTAACAGTTGATAAGTAAACACTAATCACATAGACGGTTCTGGTTTTATTTAAAGTTATTACATAAGGCTTGCCTAGGCGTAAAATAATATTCAACAGTTATTCCGAAATTATTAAAACAGTGTGGAAATTATTTTACCCTAAGAGAATGCTATTCTAGTTGTTACGAATGCAGAGATTATTACCAGTTTTATTCAGAAAAACATCACAACGTGAAATTAATACTTTATTACCTTTTCATGAATCGGTAATTAACTAGGCGTTTTAAACAAAATGCAAATAGGATCCTAGAACATGATATCTAATATGCACATGCGGATGGCAGGATTGTTAAAAAAACAGAATCCTTAAGGCATGATTTCTAAATGCACTCAAGAGTTGCAGAATTATTAAAGTAAGACTTCTGAAAGTACAAGAGTAACAGCTTTTATGCCAATGTTGTTATCGTCCTAGGAGCAGGATTTCTAAGTGATAGGCATAAAACATGGATTAGAAAGAAACATGGGACCTAAGAGCATGATTTCTAATGCATGTATGAACCCTAAGCATGGTTTCTATTGCGCAATTAGGAATGTAACCCTAATAACATGTTTTTTACCCTTGACAACTATAGCATGCATATTTACCCCATCCCTTTTCACTAGACAACCTCAATACTTGTATACAACAGGTTATTACAGACCAACATCGAAATAAATTACATAACTAGCAATGAAAAATAAGAAGTTATACTATAGGAAGCTTGATTAGGACTTCCTTTATGAGTTATATAATCAATCACCTCAAGTGCTAAGATGGTTTCATAGCTTTTCCTCATATCTAGGTATGTCAAAGTTCCTAAGGACCTCAAGGGATCCTGGGAAGTTCTCACACCCAAATTTCATAGCCAAGACAGAGTAAGTGCAGTATGGAAAGGCCATCTTTCATGTGTCCAAGTTCAGATGGAACTCAAGGGTCCCAAGGCAAGGCTCATACAAAAGGGGTGGAACCTAGTGTTCTAAAAGTATAGTGAAAGTGCAGGACATATGTTTGAAAGCAGTTTGTTTAAAAACTAGACTGACAAGTCCATTTTGAAAGCAATCAATAACAAAAATAGTTGAAAGCAGTTGTATTAGTAAGACAGAGTTTAAACACTTCAGGGTAAGACCACACACAGCAAGTGAATGAATTCAGTAATCATACATGGGGGTAAAAGGGGATTTGGGGATACATATATATTGACTACAGACACATGACCTCAGCAGGAATATTAGGACTGGTAGGGACATGCTCAGAGATAGTTGGACAGTGGCACTATCAAAAAGTAGTCATGAAACACATAGAGAAGGGATAGGGGATTTGGGATTCATAAAATAGTAAGTGCAGAGTAGGTAAAATAATACAATCGTATAGTCATGCTTGAATTACATGAATTTAAAGGGAGAGGAATCATATCAGCATGCTTAGATACAAACCTCACAACAAGACAACAAGAAAAAGCAGGCCAGAAATAAAAGATACTGAAGCAGGAATAGAAACATGTTGTTGTTGAGGCTTTAAATTAAACTAGGGCATACCAGTGAAGATAGAGGTAAACAAAATGGAGGAACCAAGGTTAACAGATGATTAGCCTTGGCTTGCAGCCAGCCAATAGTAGTAGAATAACAGAGAATTTTTCTTTAAGTAAGTGAGGGGTTTTTGAAAGCCAAGTCCGGTGTCTTGTTAATGAAAGTCTTAGGGTATTTATAGCTTTAAAAAATAGGTAGAAAATAAGTTAACAAGTAAAAGATTAGCACAATTATGGAAGTAATCACAATTAGGATCCAATTAATACAAGTACTCCCCTTTAATCAAGGAATTAAAGCTTAAACGGATACCAACAAGGATAATTAAGGAAAGAAAATCAGTTTGAGAAAGATTGGTTTTTACCAAATAAGGGGTAGTAAAAGTATAGAGCATATGATTGAGTCTAAGTACAGAATATATTAATTTGAATAAAGAATTCAGCAAGATTGAAGCTCCACAGCAAATAAGGGAATGAAATCACTCAACTTAAACAAACGAGTAAAATTTTAGGGGTTTATAAGAAAACCTTGCAATCAAACCGTAATTTAAGGAAATCAGGATCAATCAAGAGGGAGTCATGATTTTGCACTTCGACATATAAATAGAAAATAATGCACAGGCGCATCAAACATGCAAGGTCAGCCATATCGATAAAATGAAGCAAGAGATGAACAAACCAGATGAACACAATCATACAGAAGTGACACGAGTAGGCTAAGGACCAAAAAGAACCCACTCGAAGCATGGTAATCAACAGAAACTTAACAAAGTCAAGTAGTGATGGCTACACATAGAACTAGAGTGAAGAAACCAATCTAACACACAAGAACAGGTAAAGAAGGTCAGACCAACATACAGAAACAAGTAAAGAAAACCTTTAAGACTCACAGTAACAAGTGAAAAAAATCTTTAAGAAATTAGGGCTTTTAGCAGAGTTGAGTTAAACGCGGTAAGAACTTAGAATCGCTCAAGATAAACAAAGAAAAAGGTCTAATCATAAAGAAATCGATCGAATCAAATAAACAAAGACAATTCCAAAACCCCGGATAAAACCAAAATAATTAGGGTTTTCTACATGATGAACCAGGTAGAAGAAAAACATAAATAAACCTTTTAAACATAGCAAAATCATATGATAGTACTAAAAATCAAATGAGAAGTCATAAAAGGAGGGGTTAAGAAACCCTAGTCATGAAGACGAAAAGTCAATTTGAAAAAATTGGGAAAAACCATTGAGGAAATCACCAAAAGCCCATGATATACACAGATCTAAGACAGATCTAAAATATAATTGGAAAATCTTTAGAGTTAGGGTTTCGGAGAACCCAGAGAAGGTGAGAAAAGCTTAAAATGTTGCCAGTTTTAGCCGGAAGAGTCATAGATCTTACTCGAACGACCATGGATGGCCGGAAAATCGCATGAGAAACCATGGGAGGCGAGTGAACCACATCTGATTCACTTGAAGGCCTCAAAACGATGACGCACATTCAAGAGGGAGCCATAAGGCTAGTAGGTGGCGAGAACACCATAGATTATGGCAGGAGATGGCCGGAGAAGGTGGATAAGGTACGTTGGAGAAGATGGGAGAAGAGAAGGTTCTAGAGACAACCAAAGATAGAGAAAGGGAGATGAGAGACCGTTTGAGAGAGAATGAGAGGGGGGAAATGAGAGATGGGGGGGGGGTAGTCTTTAGGGTTTAATATGGTAAGAGTGAATCCGGACCGTTGATCAAAATTGATCAACGGCCAGGATTAACTCAAGTCTGGGCCAGGTATGGTTTGGGTTTCGACTTGGGTCCGGTGGGTTTTTTAATTGGGTTGGGGATCTGTGGGTTTAGGCTAGAACTGAAAGCCAATTTTGGCTATAAGTTAAATAGTCAAATTTTCTCTATTTAATTTATAGAAAATAGTAGATAATTTCTAAAACTAATTTAAAAATTCTAAAATGATTTATAATACATAATTAGAAATTTAAAAATATAGGATCCAATTTTATGCATATAAAACATAATTAAATCTTACAAGGGCTAATATTGCAATTACGTGCAATTTAGCTTTAAAAATACTAAATATTATTATAAAAATATGTAAAAATTACCTTAGCCATATTTTGGTATAAATATAGAAATCCAATAGATGAATTATCAAAACAATAATTTTGGAAATAATTATTGGGGATTTTATGGATAAAAATGGAGAAAATAAATCAATTTAAACCTTTAAAATTATGGAAAAAATAATAAAACTCTTGGACATACTTATATATGCGATTTTGAAGGTATTTTGCATATTACAAATAAATAGGGAAAATTGGGTATCAACAATGGGCAACAACTTTCTTTGAAAATTTCTTGAATCCGGGCGGGCACGTGGGCCCGGGGGTAAATTTTAAGAATCTTGCATTTAGGGTTGCGTTACCTCTTAAATTGTTGAAATACGAACTTTTGTGTATGAATTGATTAGTTTATATACTATTTGATTAGTGATGGGTTGATTGGGCACCAAATTGAGGGTTTGGGCACTACCTTGAACTAGGAAATAGGATTTGAGGCGAAGTAAGTCTCTTTTCTAATCTTGTAAGAAGGAATTAACCCCATAGGTGAATTATAACTAATATGTGCTCCTATTTGTGGGGGCTACGTACATACGAGGTGACGAGAGTACGTACGTAGCTACTAAATATTCTAATGTCTAGGTAGTGTAGGACCCATACCATTCTATACTTGAAATGTTTGTACACCTACTTGTTGATTTAATTGCTTAAGTCATATTGAAAGTTGATAAAAGCATTGTAATAGGTTAAATTCACTTAGTTGAAGTTGTGAAATGGAACACTTGACTATAAATGAGAATTTATGTTTTATTTTAATGATTTTTATTTGTGGAGCATGTCGAACGCCTCGGTAGCAGATAGATGCATCTATGATTCGTGTCGGCAGTGCACAGTTTAAAGATTATATTGGATCAGACCGTATGACCTCGGCATAATTTGTGCATGATAATCTTTGAAACTATTCATGATTGATATTGCTTAAATGCCGTGTTATACAAACTGTTAAATGATGAAACTAAACTTGGGATTTAATATTTGTGAAAGAAGAATTTATTATTTCCTATTATTGAGCTTTCAGTATTATTTATGAAATCCATGTTTAGTATGAAATTTTAATATATCATTGTTAGCCCATAGTAAGTTTCAAATTCGACCTCTCGTCACTACTTCTTCGAGGTTAGACTGGATACTTATTGGGTACATATTGCTTATGTACTCATGCTACACTTCTGCACTTAATTGTGCAGGATCTAAAGCAGGTACATCAGGTTACCAGTTCAGCGCACATATTTGATCCCCGCTACGAGACTACACGGCGAGCTGGCCTTCCGAGCCATACTGCAACAGCTGAAGTCTTCCTCTTATTTTATTTTCTATCTATTCATTTTAGACACTAGACTAGTATTCTTTTGTGTAGTCTACTAGAATGTGCATACACTTGTGACACCGGGCCTTGGCACACACTAGTAGACTTATAATTTTGGGGTTGTATTTCTACGGTTATGATTTGATTTAGCTTCTTTCGTTTTGATTACTTTAAAAATTCGTTATTCATAAAATTATTTAAATTTATGAAAGTTAGTTGTTTGAAAAACTTATTAAAAAAATGGAAATCACTAGATTGTTCATCTGTTGGCTTGCCTACCAATGGTATTGGGCGCCATCACGGCCTAAACTAGAATTGGGTCGTGACAAATTGGGTATATTATATTTCATGCGACCATGTTCATTTACTTTTTCGTAGTGGATTTGGATGTCATCAACTCTATTTTAACCTTCTCGTAGCCACAAGTTCCCATTATCGGGAACGGGAAGTAAGAGTATTCTTTCCATTTGGAACAGATCTACAAATTTCCTAAGCAGCTTCATACTTTATTGTTAGATTTTGAAGATATCTTCCATTTATTTCTCTACCTTTTGTGCTCCAAAATGGACCTTAATAAAAGTATCTGCAAGTTCAGCAAACAAATCAAATAAATTTTCAAGGAGGAGAGATAACATGTTAGTGCTCCTTTAGACAGGATTTTCCCAAATTTATTCACTAGAACCAACTCAATTTCTTGCTTAGAAATATTGTTTCCTTTGGCTCCCATGGTGAAGCTATTACTTGATCTAGTAAATCTGACATCCTATCATATTTGAAAATATTAGGCATCCTAATATTTTTGGAGTTGACAACGGGGTGGTACTCAGTTTGCAAGGGTGCTGAGATTATTGGTCCATGTCGATGCCTTTGATTATGGGTGGAACTCCCCGAATTTACTCAATTTGTTCATTTTGCTTCTTGATCTGTTTCTGCAAGGTTAGAATTTAAATTTTGTAAATCAAAGTTCCCTGATGTACTTGAACCTCCTACTCCGGAATCATTTGGTAGTCCCCCAATCTTAAAATTATTTGCATCGAGTTAGAGGTTTTCATGATTAAATTTGTCTTTGGTTGTGGAGTTGGTATCCCGGCCATCACACTATTTGTTAAGGTCCTTAACATCTATCTAATCTTATTGTTCCACTTTTGTTGTTGTGTCATAAATATTTCTAACTCTTGTTATATCCTGTGATGTTCGTCATCTCTGCTAGTACATATCTCCAGTAAAGTTTTTCGAAAATAGCAATGTGAATTTATAATGACCCGTCCAGTCGTTTGAATACTAGATTTCCTTTATGTGTTTTGAGATTTTTCACTACTCTATTTGATGATTTATGACTTGCATGTATAGTCCGTCTCAATTTTCAACAAAATTTAAATGTGAAATTGTAAAGAAAATATGTTTTTTACTTAAAATGAGGCTTGATTTGAAAACGTTTAATGTTCCTAGTAAATGATGTTGGATTGGTGTTTTGACTATTTTGATAGGTTCATATGATATTTTTGGACTTGTACGTATGTTTGGTTGGGGTCCCAGGTGACCCGAGCGTGTTTCAGCGCATTTTGTGAAAAATTAGGGAAAATGAGTTTCAAAGATGAAATCTTAAGTTTTGTTAATTGATTCTTGATATTTGATGTTATTGCGAAGATTTTAGGAAGCAAGCGGGTTTATATAATGTTATTACATCTGTGTGCATGTCTGGTTTGGAGTCCGAAGGGCTCATATGAGCTTCGGATGTGTTTGGGGTGTTATTGGACCACTAATGATTTGTTGCTGGTGTTTCAAGTTTGCATGTCTTGCATTGCGATGACTGTTCGCAATTTGTCATGACCCAAAATCCCGCCTTAAGCGTCATAATGGAACCTAGTTTCTAAGACTAGGTAAGCCGATTACATATAACAGTTAAGCCAGTCTAACAATGATATTATAAAATCAGAGTTTAATATAAATACCGAAATAAAGGTTAAACACGCCTACATGACAATAATCATAACAACCTCCCAAGATTAGGTAATACAGAGTCACGAACTCTAGATAAATACATTGAACATCTCAAAATTCAAAAATACAATACAGTTCAGATAACGAATTGACAGTACGATAAAAAGGAAAAAGACTCCATGGGAGTGCGACGACCAAGCAACTCTACCTTGAATTCTCGCAATCTAGAAGCTAAGCCTGCCTGATTCCGTTATCTCCAATACCTAGATCTGCACAAGAATGTACAAAAGAGTAGTATGAGTACACCACGCTCGGTACCCAATAAGCATCAAGACTAACCTCAATGGAGTAATGACGAGGTACAAGTCAATATACCTACTAGTCATAATAACATGTGCAGTATATAAGTATAAAGCTAATAATTGAAACAAGAATCAGTAAATGACAACAAGGAATAAACATGTGATATAAACAGTAAAGTAATCTGAACACCGTTAAAGCACTAGTGAAACCAAAGAAGGAAAATAAATGACAACCAACTAATCAAGTCATTCTAACACGAGTCTCACAAAAATATTATTTCAGGATACCTCATCTCAAAATCACAAGTCATGAGTCCCAAATTAGAAATCATATGCTCACGACACCTTGTACCCACATTATCAATCACGATCGCACGGATAACTCATGCATCGATATCTTAATCCAGCTGGCATGGTCACAGGCTCACAATCATAATCCGCATGATGTAGTCGCAAGGTCAATACCACAATCTGCCCGACATGGTCACAGGATCACTATTATAATAGAAGCAGATAATACAAGAATACATGGACATGATCAATTAATGTCAAGTTTCATACTCCTTAGTCGGTGTAAATGGCATGCTACCATATATGCTTGTGCGAGTGTACTATTATAGTCCAAGTCAGCAAGTAATATCAATGACATCGAGTAGCTCATTAGAAGAAGCACAACAAGTCACATAAGGTGAATGACATACACAAGTAAAATCACACCATCACACAAATATCATCAACATTTTTCCCCCAGACCATCACATATCATCCCTGACACAGCCACCCTCATCTTTCCGTATTGGCAACATCATAATAGCTACCTTTATTGCTTCGCCCAGACAATAACATAGTAGCCACCCGTATCACTGTGCATAATCATTAAGACAATAATCACCCGTATCACTCCGCCTAGACAATATATCAATAGACACCCCTATCACTTCGTACAATCAACAACAGTGAGATAATACCCTTATGCTCTGCATAACCACAATTAATCAACATAACAAATTACATGTGCTAACATCACAACAACACGACATATCAACTCGTATCACAAGTTCCCATAAGCCACAACCTTTCCAAAACAACAATACCAATATCACAACAACATAGAGCCGACTGTTCAACCACAATGTGTACAAGAATCTCAATAGCAACAAAATGAAACGGGGAAAAATAACTCAATAATGAACATTACTCCATTAAACGACAACTTCAACTAAAAGATATTAATGGCTTTCTATAACATCGACTTCAATTAATTGCATACGAATAAACTTAATAATGAAGGTATTTCCATGTAATGCCAACTTCGAATTATAATGTATGACATAAGCTAACAATGAAAGAGATGGCATAAACTAGAAACTATGTCTAAATGCATGAGAATAACTCGACAACGAAAGTATATCATGTAACAACAATTTCAATTAAGAATTACACAACAATAAAGGAGGCCACATTATAATAAAAGAGGTAACAACTTCAAATAAAGCATATAAGAGTAAACTTGATAAGTAAAAGATATGACATGTGCTAACAACTTAAAAAAAAGCATGCGAGAGTAAACTTGACAAATAAAAGAGATAACATGCGCTAACAACTTCAAATAAATACATGAAAGAAGTCTAAGAGTCTAAACAGGTCAATTTTCACATATAAGCCCGAGTACACACTTATTATCTCACGTACACGCGTTTCACATAATTCAAATTACACAATCAACGCAAATCCTAAAGGTTAGTTCCCCCACACAAAGTTAGGATGCTTATTTCAAAGAAGCTAAACCAATACTCTAAATAGACCTCTCCGTGTGAAACAACCTTCGAACGTCTCGAATCTAGCCAAAATAACTTAATATCATAAATAAAAGCCATAGAAAATAATTTCAGATAATAAATTATTGATATTTAATGAAAACCAAAAATTCAATCCCTGGGACGCACCTCTGAAACTAACAAAACTCACAAAATTCAAACACCCATTCCGATATGAGTCTAGTCATTCCAAAATCATCCAATTCCTACCTCAAATCGGCTTTCAAATAATCGTTTTATGTTTTAGAAAGTTTTTACAAAAACCCTCAATTTCTCCTATTCAAATCACTAATTAAATGATAAAAAACAAAA
Organism: Nicotiana sylvestris; assembly: GCF_000393655.2. Lineage (NCBI taxonomy): Eukaryota > Viridiplantae > Streptophyta > Magnoliopsida > Solanales > Solanaceae > Nicotiana > Nicotiana sylvestris. The sequence goes on from NC_091065.1 coordinate 53,558,457, forward strand.
ATAGAATCATGAAATATAATCAAATTCGGGTCAAGAACACTTACCCCAATCCTATAACGACCCGACCGGGCGTTTTGAGCTTTAGCGATCCATTTAGTTTGAGACTTTGAGTAACTTCATATTATGTATTATGACTTGCGCGTATGGTTAGTTTTGGTTTTCGAGCGGTTTGGGATTGATTTGGAAGAATGATTCTCGTTTTAAAAGCATTAAGTTGGAAGAGTTGACTAAGGTTTGACTTTTGAGTAAACGGACTCAGAATCGGGTTTTAGTTATTCTAATAAGTTTGTATGATGATTTTAGAAATGTCCACAAAGTTTGGTAAAATTCTGCCGAGTTTTAGATAAGCTTGGGTTGTATGGTGATTGCTTTCGATTTCGACGTCTATTTGAACATAAAGGTTACCATATTAAGCAAACGGACCTTGATTCGTGTTTCGACTAAACCATTTTATCCGTATCATAATTTCGAATCATTGCAACTGGAACTATCAAGTTTTGACATCATATGAGGAATTTAAAGTAATTTTACTAAATTCGTATCAAGTTTTGGCACTAAATTCGTATTTAAAAATCTGCACTATTTTCGAATATTGAATCCAACATATCTCCTTCATTATAAGGTCAAATAGAGTGATTCAAAAGCCTAACTTGATCAGAATTTCATAAGGAACCCATTAGAGGTATCAAATGCGAATTTCTAGATTATTTGGTATAAGAAACGAGGCAGAACAACTTGGCAGAAGTATATAATATCGAAGGTTTGTATATTTTGTCATATTTTGACTTGGGGAGCTCGGATTTGGGCGATTTTAGAGCCGATTTTTACCACATGGATTGTGGTAAGTGTTTTATACTTGACTCGGATTATATTTTATAAATCCATATTCGTTTTTGGTATTTGGTTGATGATTTCAATCTAAAATTTCATAAAGTGATTTTTTTAGTTTTGAACATCAATTCGGAGTCGGATTTAAGTGAAACTAGTATGGTTGGACTTATAACTGAATGAGTCATCAAATTTTTGTGAGTTTCGTCTGATTTTGAGGTGTGGGCCTAGGTTTGCTTTTTTGGTTGACTTTGGGCTTTTGATTAAAGATTCCAACTTTATCGATTGGGTTTGTTTCCTTTGGCATTATTTGATTTTCTTGAGTTGCTTTTGGCTAGTTTCGAGTCGTTCAGAGGTTGGTTGTCACAACCCAAAATCCACCACTCGTGATGGCACATAACCTAACCCACTAGATAACCCAATTAACAACTATCCAGTTTCATTTAGCTTAATAAAATAATTAAACAAGAGAATTATCTAAATCTTATACATTTACTAATGAATGGTAGTACAAATCATTAGCTTCTACGAGTGGAGTTTACAAAGCAACAATGGAATAATTACACAGTCTATTTGAAAAGTACATAAATAGAATTATATAGTGTAAGGCTACCATGAACAAGAGGCAGCTACAGCAAGAATGCGTGTTCACCTTCAAATCTAGCAACCATCGAATGTAGCAACATCGATATCCGAGATCTGCACGCACTGTGTAGGAAGTGCAGTATGAGTGCAACCGACCCCATATAATCAAAAAGTAACAAACCTAACCTCAGGTTGAAAGCAGTTACGAGCTAACACATGATCGGATCCAAAGCCAATATTTCCACAACATGTCATAACAACATAAATGCAAGTATAAAACAGATATCTCAAAAGTAAAATACTTAGCTTGTTCACAGTTCCAGAAAATGGTCATACTTTTCAAGTATCTCAGTGAAAACAAATCCTAGATCTCTTACCGAAAATGCCAAAAGTACGAGTAAGTTTGAAAACGGTAATTTTCCAAATATCCTTTCCACAATAAATAAAATGTTTCATTTTCTTTCCAAATAACAAGTATAAATTGCCTATTCATACCCACATATCAATGTATATAATAAGTCGTGAATGACATGATACTATATAGCATGAGGAAGAATGCATCTCTATGCCTGTATGTAATGTGTGCATGTGGATGCCATGTATCTCAGAGATAAAACATGTACTCACACTCTCAGAGTACTCAATCTCATTACCTTGTATCCTCTCTTACTAAGCTCAATACTCAGGACACTAAATCACTCAGCGCTGTATAAAAACTGTTGCGGCGTGCAACCCAATCTCTCTCACACACTCTCTATATATATATATATCGTCGACTGTGCTCACTGGGGGTGTACAGACTCCGGAGGGGCTCCTACAGCCCAAGCGCAATATCGCTGCGGTGTGTAGCCCGACCCAATATCGCTGCGGTGTGCAGCCCGATCCATATATCACTGCGGCATTCATCCCGATCCATATATCACTGCGGCATTCATCCCGATCCATATATCATTGCGACGTGCAGCCCGATATATATATCTATTTATATCCTCACAATCAGGCCCTTGGCCTTACTCAGTCATCACTCTCTCTAGTCTCGCTCACGGGCTCAAAATGTCATGAAACTAGCTCGACAACAATGATATGATGCATCAACAAAAACAGCTGAGACTGAGATACGGTATGAATGCATAAATATGAGTGAGTACAAAATATCATTAGAAATCAATGAGATGACAACAAGAAATAACCACTATGGGTACAAACAATATTAGCATAAAGCCTAAACATGTTATTAAGCATGATTGACAGCTCAATTACTTTATCACATGATGAAAACACAAATATCAACAAAATAGGGCCACTATACAGGGCCATGGGAACAACAGAGTCCCATTTTACAGGGTGCATGCCCACACGCCCGTCACCTAGCATGTGTGTCACCTAAATACCAATCACATAACATGTACTTTGAGGTTTCATACCCTCAGCACTAAGCTTAGAAGAGTTACTTATCTTAAACAAGCCAATTCCGACACCGAGCAAGCCAAGCGATGCTCCAAGAATCCCATCACGCGCGTTCTGACTTCCAAATGGCTCGAAACCCAATTCATATGCTGAAAAGAGCCTCGAAAAATTGCCCAATTTCGAGCTCCCCAGCTAAAAATATGTTAAATGCATAAAGCCCTCGTTTTAACAATATTCTACCTCGTTTTTTGTGCCAAAAGATCTCAAAACTCACTTTTGATACCTCCAATGGATTCCTTATGAAAATTTAGTCAAGATAGGCTCTTGAATCACTCCATTTGATCTTATATTGAAGGAGATATGTTGGTTTCAATATTTGAAAATAGTGTAGATTTTTAAATATGCAGTGGCAATTTAGTAATTAATCTGAAAAATCTAGCAACCCAATTCTTAGGAAAATGAACATAAAATCCTCATATGATGTCCGAATTTGACGATTCTTTTTGCTATGACTCCGTAATTAAGATATGTATCTAATGCTTCAATAAAAACAGAAATCAGAGCTCGTTTGTTCAATATGGTACCATTTATACTTGAAGAAATGACATCGAAACATAAGAAAAATGAGCATAACACAATCCAAACCTATCTGAAACTCACCTGATCCCCTCGGAACCCCATCTAAACATATCAAAAAGTTCCATATCATAATACAGACCTACTCGAGGCCTCAAAATACACATAACAATATCGAAACGACGAAAGGCACCTCAAATCAAACTTAATGAACTTTCGAACTTTCGACTTCCAAAAACTTATGCCGAAACATATCAAATCAACTCGAAATGAATCCAAATTTTTTATACAAGTCCTAATACATCAAACGGAGCTACTCGTGCCCCCAAACTGCCGAGCGAAGTCCAAATGCTCAAAACGATCGGTCGGGTCATTACATTCTCCCCCATTTAAACATACATTCGTCCTCGAACGTGCCCAGAGTTGTTTCAAAAGCCATCAAATTGCCGTGTAACCTCATTATGAACATACCCGGGGTGATCCCACATTACCCTATCCCATATAGGTCTGATAACACAACATGACTGAAATTTCTTAACCCAACCTAGCCCATAAGCCTTAGAACCAAATTTTTCACATCCAAAATTTTTTATAAAATCAGAATCTCCCATCTACACACTGTATAAGTCTGAAAAAGTTGTATCAAGCCATATCCGTAACCCAAGATGAAATCACATGATATACCATATAACTCAAACACTCATAGCAATAACTTCTAATCACAGTAGCTGCTCAAAACAATCCAATACCGATAATAAACCTCTTATCAAATAGAGCCTCGTTCTAACACCTTCATATACTGCCAACGATGAAAGAAACACGCATAAACTCATAACCATTCGTCAGACCAACAAGTTGTGGAACTCCCTCTCCTTTTATAGGAACTATAGCAAATTTATAAGTCAATCAGCATCAATATCCTTCCAAATATACCGTAGTCTGATCCGATAGCACCCATTCTAAGTACGATGACCTCATCCCATCTAACATAATCACTCTAGTGACATGACACATTAATACAGTCTAAAGCCGCAACTCGTGCAATCCGTGCACCAATAAGCCGCATTCCAAATGTACTCAATCATGAAAAATGACTCAAACGAGGGAATTATCTCGCAAGCTCAACAAGTACCGCCACAAAGCAATGCTAAGAACCTATCACACACTGTATAACTAAAATACACGAATCTAACACAAAGGATCATGTCTCAACATAACTCCGCTATAATACATGACCCATCCAAACGCTGGTCCATATTATGTAACTCGAGCCACCCTGCTCAAAATCAATAACCACGCAAAATTTGACAACAAACATCCAAAGTGCATTACCATAACCATAGAGAGAATAACAAAATACCACAATCAGGAAAGAACATAGCCAACGCGCAATCAATCATGCAATACCCAAATAATCATCTCACTCAAATTTCGCTATAAAGCTCAAATAGAACCGCATCATATGTGCATATAACCAATTAATCACCACTCCTTGTGGCATAGAAGAGTAACTTATATATCATTTCAGACCACGAATAAGCTCAACAACAACTAAATGTCACATCCCTCAGCAATAGCAATATGGAGCCAACCAATCCGACTCGGTGTAGAATACACATCCTAATTGGGCCTACCAATGGACCCCCAAATCAACTCTGGTCACCCACAAATAGATAAATAATCCTCCAATAGTCCACAATGACTGAATCATAACAGATACTATCACCTGGCTAGCTTCAACCACACTTCACAGTCCACAACCATGCAACAATCTGCTCCTGAGAGCTCCCAGTCTCCAAATTTATAGAACACATGAATCACCATATCTGATCCTAACTCCACCGCCTGAATGTCTAAAACATCTCTAATACATGATCATCCCACGAGGAATTCTTCTATGACACAAAGAAAAATTTGAACACCAGCAATCGATCAACTAGGAGAGTGCCGCAATACCAATGAAGTATCCAAAAATCAAAACACATCCCCCCCCTTCTGAAATGTATACTCCCATCAAGCCATACCAAATAGTAATGTTATTTACCTATTCATCTGAAACTATCCATGTTGCCTAAGGACTTATGACCTCCCCTTCAAAACTGAACTGTGATCATACACATGCAAATCTCAATCCTACACAACACACCGCATATACTATGCCATCATATGAAAAATATGAGAACTTCGTAATCCACTCCGAGTCACATGCAACTACTCACTCGATTAGCCAAGAACTTTCCATTTGCTTTCATCGGGAGAAAATCACTATACATTACATGCTCCTCACGCTAGTAGAAGATATAAATCTCAAACCGTTGTAGAAACCATCGAGAACTCTCTGAAACCCTTTTGCGCATAACCAAACCATCAAAACTGAATCTCTCTATCTCAACAAAGCCACATAGGCCACCAAAACCCAAGGTACCGCCACAAAATACCTGTAGAAACTCACTACCTCGTAAGAACCAAAAGAGCCAATCGCATCCATTACCATACCGATCCAAACTACTACCAAGCTATCCTATTTATCCTAGTTCCTTCTGAATTACCTTCAAATTGATACTTCTCCTCGCCATAATACCACAATTCTCAACCAAGACTCACCACACGAGACCTTAGCATAAACCACATCGCCCAAAGTCTTATAAGCTGCTGAATGCTCTCTTAATCACCCCAAAAGTACCACAACCGAGATACCCACTCTGAACAGACCTTATGCGAATCTAAAGCCATTACCTTTGCCTTCCTGATACTGACATGTAGAATCCATAATGATATATAAACACCACAATTCCTGATCCTCCAATATAAATCTCAGTTTCTAGCAAAACACACATCCTGAAGATTCTCAATTGCCACACACAAATCTTGAATTCATTTAAATCATTCTCAAGAGTCTTCCACTCTGCTCAAATCTCAATTAGACTGACCAAATAGACCGAACGATCGGTACCCCATTAGCACTCCAGCACCCAAGGAAGTAACTCCATCTTAATGCAACCAAATAAATTCCTGCTCCATATACATTACATCATTTACCAATAATAACTTAAATCGTTTCGTGATTCTCATATACTTATAAAGTTTACCCAGAATTTCCTATACTTAAGTCATCCTCGATCTCACCCTCTCCAGAACATAACTCATTCACAAGTATACCTCAAACCAAAACCAAAACAACACATAATCGTGAAATCAACTTATCAATAACATACTCCCCCACTTGGCTTATAACCATAGATCAAAGCACACAAAAACTCACAATGCCCATACTCTATTACTGGCATAATACCATAGTGAGATTCAACTAAATCCTTCATAAGCTCATGCAACAAAAACCATCTAGTATTTCAGATCATCTGCAAATCTTGCATTCACCCTTGTAACAGTCAAGCCCACTCTTATAAGCGATCCCAACTCAAATTACGACACATATATTTCACCGGTAAAAGAGAACTCCCAACAAACAACATAGGGGTTACACAAACCTCAGGACACCCCGCAGGAGATAACCCACCTGTTTTGCCTCAAACTAACATCTCCTTATACCCTTCCACAATTATAACCATTACGCAATAACTTAATCTTCCTGAGTCTGAACACATATCACGACATGAAATCTACTTCACTCCTCAACTAAACAACATGAAAATACCCTTCAACACACCTATAACACTGGACTATACATTAAATTAAGATGGAAATAAAGAACCAAATAGTTCTTTCTACACTCTAAGTAGACCCTTCTCGTCACATTCAACCATATGAACACATCTCACAGTCACATCATACTTATTATGTAGCCATCTAGCCATAAATTGTACAACTAGGGACACTACCAGACATATAAATCTAAAAGCACAGGCTCACACAATCAACACCTATGTGCTCAAACCACAGTCAAAACACGGCCTCAGGTCCTCCAAACTGGCCCATCATCAGCATACCGAAATTACATCTCGCACCTCTTCCATGGAATCACAAGCCATTGATGTACAGCTGACACTGAGCCCTCGCATGCACATACGAATGCGTGGAAGGAATTCAAAGAGTCACACATCAAGCTGAATCAATGTCGCACGATAAGGAAAGAAAGATGGGAACTATATCCTAAATGTCATGTAGCCTCTCAAAGATAGATATGGACGTCATCATACCAATCCTCAAGACTCTATTTGTCACGCCCCAACCTCGGGAGGCGCGACCGGTGCTTAATCGAGTGATCCCAACTGAGCAAGCCTTATCAAACACTACATACCCAGCTCAATATGAAGAAGGATACCATGCTTCCATTTATTTAACCAAGGGAAGATAGTGCATCCCACATTACTAGTTCATTTTAAATCACCACATCAAACCATAAATGAGTTCCGAGGTTCCATACATTTATACTTTAGAGAAACGGGAATTAGAATTACAACATAGTTAGTACACCCATCCGATACCTGCACATGACCCACACATATGTCTACGGAGCCTCTAAGGATGTAAAAGACAAGTATGACAATGTTGGCAACAAGGCCCCGGTTATACCTCAAAAGTAGAAGTCTACAACAAAAGATGTGCAATATAACCCCTTGAAGGAGAAGGAGCCCACCAAGTTCTTGAGAAGAAGGATGCTCTGCTACCCATGATCGGCACTATCCGCAATGTGGCCACCTACATTCACTTAAAAATACTTAGCTATAATGGGGGGTCATTAGTGAGGTAATTCATTGGTATAAGAGTGGATTTCTTGCAAGCATATAAAACCTTAGAGTGTTGGGAGGTAGTGAACTAAAAAGAAAGCAATTGGGGTATAAATGATAGAAATTTCTCTCAAAAAGGGCCTAAGATCACAATGCACCTTTAGTGTTTGATAGTATGCTCAAAATAAGCTAGAATCTCAATCTCGTCTCTAATTCTCGGTTTAATTTGTAATTCTTACACAATAGATCGAAGTACTAAAAGTTCTGGAATTTTGTAAGGAATAAGGAAAGCTTTATTGAGGTATGTATGACTAAAACCCCGTCTTTTAGAAATTGAGCTTCATCGGTGATTGTATGAACATGGTAAGATTAAAGTTGAATTGTTGCATTTCTTGTTATTTTACATGAATTGGTGTTGTAACCTTATGTGTGAAAAATGTGTCTCAAAATGATCAACGTGCTATTCTTGATAATTTGAAAAGGTGCAAGGACTATGAATCATGTATCGAAATGCTTAGACCTTAGATTAAAATTGTAGTGTGTTGTTGTGCCATTTACATGAAGTCTCATCTACACCTACAACCTTATTTGCTCTTATGTGCCATACTCTCTTGAATTACAAACCTAATGTTGAAAATGGGAACAATGTGAAATGTGAATTGTGGAATGTGAAAATTGTGGCCCCAAGTGCCGGAAAACTAATACATGTGTATCCAAAGATTGGAGTGAGATAGATAATGGAAAATGCTAACGTCTCAGTAAGGCAGCCTAGCCGATCGAGCCGTGATCAGACGCCATGACATATACACATGGCGGTTATGCATTGATGATTGAAACTGGAAAGTGTGAATAGAATATTGGTAACATCTCGGGGAGACGGCCTAGCCGATAAGGTCGAGATCGGACTCCGCTCACGATAGCGGTGGTGATGTGAACGATGTGGAACAGTATGAAATGCCCAACTAAAGGCTATGGAAACATGATGTGAAGGTTTTATAATTCTTTCATGATTGATAATGTTGTGATCGTTTAAAGCTCTGGAGTGATACTTGTGATTTCCTTATTTGTGTATAAAAGCTCTTTCTAATTTAATGGTGTTTAGTTATACATACTAGTACTATTCGACGGCACTAACGCCCCTTTTAGCGGGGGCGCTACATTTGACCTCTGAGACTGAGAGGCCACTAGCTGGGTCAACATCTGAATGGCTCCCCTAAGATCCCCATCAGAAATACCAGAACCAGAAGCTAGGGCTGAAGGCGGGACAGAAGTATCAACGGGAGGGATAGTGGTACCCTCCATTGGTGTAGGAACTGGGGTAGTCTGCTCTGGAACAGAAGAATCAGGCAAAGTAATAGCAGGGCGGCTACCCTCACCCACAGTATCAAGCAGTGAATCATCAGCCACCCCTGAAGTGGCATTGGCTTCTTGGCCAATTCTCGCTTTCTTCTTAGGTTCCATTTAACTGAAAGATAGAACAACGCACTTAATTAGAGAAGGAACAGTTTCACTGCACAATCCAGAATATCAAAGAAGGGTGTTATTCCTAAATGCCCAAGTAGACTCCAACTTATAGATGTGGTCGACTACACACCGATAAGAAGGACTCTACTAGACATAGCTCTAAGACATCCTAGGACACTTCAAAACCTTAGGCTCTGATACCAAGAGAGGCTTGCTCAGTTGGGATCACTCGATTGAGCGTCGGTCGCGCCTCCCGAGGTTGGGGTGTGACACTACTAGACACTTGCTCATAACTTGTAGAACCTATGAACCTAGAGCTCTTATACCAACTTGTCACGTCCCAAAATCCACCAGTCATGAGGGAACCTAACCTAATCCACTAGGTAAGCCAATTAACAATTATCCAGTTTCATTTAACTTAATAAAACAATTAACCAAGAGAATTATCTAAATCTTATACATTTACCAAGGACTGGTAGTACAAATCATGAGCTTCTACGAATGGAGTTTACAAAGCAACAATTGAATAATTACACAGTCTGTTTGAAAAGTACATAAACAGAGTTTTATAGTCTAAGGCTACCGTGAACAAGAGGCAGCTACAGCAGGAGCACGTATACACCTTCAAATCCAACAACCATCGAACGTAGAAACATTGGCATCCGGGATCTACACACACTCTGTAGGAAGTAAAGTATGAGTACAACCGACCCCATGTACTCAAAAAGTAACAAATCTAACCTCAGATTGAAAGCAGTAACGAGCTAACACATGATCGGGTCCAAAGCCAATATTTCCACAACAGGTCATAACAACATAAATGCAAGTACAAAAGAGATATCTTAAAAGTAAAATACTCAGCTCGTTAACAGTTCCAGAAAATGGTCATACTTTTCAAATATCTCAAAGAAAAAAAATCCTAGATCTCTTACCGAAAATGCCAAAAGTACGAGTAAGTTTGAAAACTGTAAATTTCCAAATATACTTTCCACAATAAATAAAATGTTTCATTTTCTTTCCAAATAACAGTTATAAATTGCCTCTCCATACCCGCATATCAATGCATATAATAAGTCGTGAATGACATAATACTATATAGCACGAGGAAGAATACAACTCTATGCCTGTATGTCATGTATTCATGTGAATGTCATGTATCTCAGAGATGAAACATGTACTCACACTCTCAGAGTACTCAATCCCATTACCTTGCATCCTCTCTTACTAAGCTCAATACTCAGCACACTAAATCACTGAATGCTATATAATAACTATTGCGGCGTGCAGCCCGATCCATATATATATATAGTCGAATGCGCTCACTGGGGAAGTACAGACTCCGGAGGGGCTCCTACAGCCCAAGCGCTATACCGTTGCGGCATGCAGCCTGACCCAATATTGCAGCGATGTGCATCCCGATCCATATATCGCTATGGTGTGCAGCCCGATCCATATATTGCTGCGGTGTGCAGCTCGATCCATATATCGTTGCGGCGTTCAGCACGATCCATATATCGCTACGACATGCAACCCGATATATATATCTATTTATATCATCACAATCAGGCCCTCGACCTTACTCAGTCATCACTCTCTCCAGTCTCACTCACGAGCTCAAAATGTCATGAAACTAGCCTGACAAAAATGATATGATGCATCAACAACAACAACTGAGACTGAGATATAGTATGAGTGCATAAATATGACTGAGTACAAAATATTATTAGAATTCAGTGAGATGACAACAAGAAATAACCACTATAGGTACAAACAATATCAACATAAAGACTAAACATGATATTTAACATGATTAACAACTCAATTACTTTATCACATGATGAAAACACAAATATCAACAAAATAGGGCCACTATACAGGGCCATGAGAACAACAGAGTCCCTTTTCACAAGGTGCATACCCACACACCCGTCACCTAGCATGTGCATCACCTCAATACCAATCACATAACACGTAGTTATGGGTTTCACACCCTCAGCACTAAGCTTAGAAGAGTTACTTATCTTAAACAAGCCAATTCTGACACTGAGCAAGCCAAGCGATGCTCCAAGAATCCCATCACGCGCGTTCCGACCTCTGAATGGCTCGAAACCCAATTCATATACTGAAAGGCTCCTTGAATAATTGCCTAATTCCGAGCTCCCCAACTCAAAATATATTAAATGCATAAAACACTCATTTTAACACTATTCTACCTCGTTTCTTATGCCAAAAGATCTCGAAACTCACTTTTGATACCTCCAATGTATTCCTTGTGAAATTTTAGTCAAGATATACTCTTGAATCACTCCACTTGATCTTATATTGAAGGAGATATGTTGGTTTAAATATTTGAAAATATTGCAGATTTTTAAATACGCAGCAATGGCAATTTCGTAATTAATCTGAAAAATCTGACAACCCAATTCTTTGTAAAATGACCATAAAATCCTTATACGATGTCCAAATTTGACGATTATTTTTTCTATGGCTCCGTAATTACGATCCGAATCTAATGCTTCAATAAAAAACAAAAATCGAAGCTCATTTATTCAATATAGTACCATTTATACTTGAAAAAATGTCATCGAAACATAAGAAAAACGAGTGTAACACAATCCAAACCTATCCTAAACTCACCTGATCCCCTCTGGACCCCGTCTAAACATACCAAAAAGTTTCATATCATAATACGGACCTACTCGAGGCCTCAAAACACACATAACCATATCGAAACGACATAATGCACCTCAAATCAAACTTAATGAACTTTCGAACTTTCGACTTCCAAAACTTCATGCCGAAACATATCAAATCAACTCGGAATAAATCCAAATTTTCCACACAAGACCTAATACATCATACGTAGCTACTTGTGCCCCCAAACTACCGAGCAAAGTGCAAATGCTCAAAACAATCGATCGGGTCGTTATATTGGTACACGTGGAATGGAATTTTTGGAGTATTGTTTGGGTTTCTCAATGTTGGATTCGGCTTGTTTGAGCTAAATAAGACTTCTAAACTTTGTGCTGAGGGTATGAATCCCTAACCATATGTGTTATGTATTTGGTGTTGAGGTGACGCATATACTAGGTGATGGGCGTGCGGGCATGCACTGTGTGAATTATGGCTCGGTTGATTATGTGATATTATGTATTTACCTAATCCTATTTCTATCCATGAAATATATACGTGTTAGAGAAATTGAGATGTGAATCATGTTAGAAATCATGTTTAGGCTATATGCTTATTCTGTTGGGACCCACTGAGATCATTTTTGTTGTTGAGTTATTTGCTTAAATTATAGTTACATACTCAATCATATTCATTTATTCGCATATCATATCTCAGTCTTTGTTAACCTTTGTTGTCACATCATGTTATCATTGTTTGGGCTAATTACCATGAGATTTGTAACCACGAGAGGCTGGAGAGAATGATGATTGAGTTGGGGCTTGAGATCCGTATTGTGAGAGAAATTGTGTATCGGACTGCATGCTGTAGTATGTCATATTGGCTTTATATATTATTATTATTATTATTATATGGATCGGGCTGCACATCACAACAGGACCTATATGCTTTTATTATTATTGATGGGATCGGGCTGCACGTCGTAGTAGGTTTTACTGATTTATGATGGGATGGGTTGCATGCTGCAGTAGGCCATGTTGGCATACATTAGCACTTGGGCAGGATCCGCCCCTCCGGAGTCTAACATATCAGCAGTGAGCGCAAGTATCGTATAGTCTTGAATGACCGAGTGTGCCGAGTGATTGAGCATGATGAGTGGGAGTGCGAGACAATGAGATTGAGTGTTATGCGAGTGTGAGTACATGATTTCATTAGTGTGATGCATTGCATTTGATATGCATACTTGACATACAGGCATAGAGATGCATTTCCTCATGCTACATAGTTTTGTGACATTCATGATTTCACATGCACATTGACATATAGGCATAGAGATGTACTTTCATCATGCTATTTGAGAATGAAATATCTTATTTGTTGTTGATAGTTTTTCGGAAAAATCATAGTTTTCTGATTTACTCATATTTGGTGACTTTGGTTAAAGATTTGGGTTTTACTGTTATACCTGAAAAGCATGCCTATTTTCCGTAACTGTGAACGAGTTGAGCATCATATCTTTGAGTTATTGCTTGTACTGCTTTTATCATATTATTACGAGTTGTTCTTGGCAATTAGTGTTGAACTCTGATCGTTGTCCAACCTCGTCATTTCTTTCAATCTAAGGTTAGATTTGTTACTTATTGAGTACATGTGATCTATTATACCCATATTATACTTCTGCACCTTGCGTGCAGATTTTGGAGTTGATGTTGTTGTGTATGGAAAGAGTTGGCATTGAAGATTTACATGCGTTTTGGTTATACCTGCCACTTGTTCTTGATAGCTTTAGATTTATAAATCTGTTTATGTGCGTTTCGAATAGATAATATATTTATTTCATATCAGCTTCGCAAACTCTCTGTCTTAGAAGCTCGTGGTTTGTACAACCAGTCCTTGGGGAGTTGTATATAATTTATTTATTTCATTTTTGACTTTTATCATTATCATTATATTGTGATTTATTGTTAATTGGCTTACCTAACGAGTTGGGCTAGGTGCTATCACGACTAGTTGGATTTTGGGTCTTGACAAATTGGTATTAGAGCTTTAGCTTCATAGGTTCTACGAGTCATGAACAAGCATCTAGTAGAGTCTTACGGATCGGTATGATAACGTCCATACCTATCTTCGAGAGGCTACATGGAATTTAGGATAAACTTCTCATCTTTCTTTCATCATCATGCAACATTGATTCAGCTTGAAGCATATCTCTATAAATTCTTTCCAGTCACTCGTATGCGCATGTGAGCGCTAGGTAACAGCTACACATCGACAGTTTGTGGGTTCCATGGATGAGGTACGAGATGTGTTTTCTATGTTTTGGCGATGGGCTAGTCTGGAGGACTTGAGGCCCGGTTTGGACTGCAGCTTGGGCTTTGTAGTTTCTATTATGTGAGCATGTGGTTTTGGACTTCTATGCGTAACCACAGATCCCGAGGCACAATTTCCAAATCTTACACGTCTGGCACCTCGTACCAATAATAACAATCATCTTCGCACGACAATGCCCATATGCTACCATGTACATTGTATCCGTTTCAAATATCAATTAAAATGTTCGAGAGAGATATTTAAACACAATAAAGCATAATAACAATCTTGAATAAAGTAAGGCGTCAAATGAGATAATGAATTTATTTTAGAAGTCAAATAAAGTTAAATAAAGTATAATTTCTACAAAATAGAGTGTCAGATGTGCTTATTTTAGAAATCAATAAAATAAAGTAAAAATATCGTGTTTAAATAAAGTAAAACATCAGTTAAATTAATGAATTAATATATAATTTATTAAAGTAAAACGTGATAACAATTTTAAGTTATGTAATGAATATAGTTTGAGGACCCAATTAAAATAAAAATATGATAACCATTTGAAATAGTAAAACACCGAGTGAGATAACGAGTTCTATCTTAAAAGACACATAGAATAAGGCATGTTAATAATTCTTTTATTTAAAATTGTTATGTTACCACCACTTAACAGAATATGAGATAATGACTCCATGCAAGTAAATTCATCTTGACAATCAATTTACCAAGTAATAAAGGAGGCACAGATTGTCATGTTAAAGAAACACAACGAACCACGTAGAATGCATGACTCATACAAGAAGTCATAATTATTCTAACACCAAGATAAAATACAACCAAAATACAAATGAATGATTGAAGGAAGATCAATAACTGTTCAAATCAATAAGTCTTTCCAACATAGAATGTGCGATAAGAATTACATTGAGGTACCACGCCTCATATCCATATTTCACAAATCACAATCACAATCTTCCATATATCGCCACGTGAGTCTTGCATTTATTATTAAAAACATTTTCCCGAAATAGCTACACGCGCTTTAGCACCCCTTATGTCACTGCGTGGCTTGAAGTAATTCCCTTACAAGTAACACACACATAAATCCCACCTTGTATCGCCGTATGCACATCAACTCATATCCTTATACCTATGCATGCACATCAATTTCACAACACAATAATCAACTCGCACCTCACGTGCCCGTATGCCACAACATTTTCGAAATCAACAATACAAATATTACCACAATAAATAGCCCACGTCTCAACCATAACATGTACAAGAATTTCAATAACAACAAAATGAGTGGAAGAACAACTCAATAAAGGGGAAAGATATCTCAATAATCAACAACTTCAATAACTCACAATGAAGCTATTCCTATGAAATGGAAACTTCCAATTCAAGTGTATAACATAAACTTAACAATGAAAGAGATAGCATGTAATAACAACTTCTAATAGGGATAAATCAACAAATTTTAATGAGAGAGGGAACACGTAATGAAAACTTCAAATACAAATAACTCTACAATATAAGAAGTAACATGACAATAAGATATATGACATGTAATTACAATGCCAAACAAGTCATGTAAGAGTAAACAACACAATGGAAGATATAACACGATATTACACTTCCAATTAAATGAATGAAAGAATCCTAAGACCCTAAACAAGTCAAAATACCATATATGAGCCAATGAACACACTCGTAACCTCGTGTACACGTCTTCCGTATAATTCAATTAATACAAACAACCCAAATCCTAAGGGGTAGTTTTCCCACACAAAGTTAGGCAAAATAATTACCTCAATTACGCCAAGTTAACACTCAAAAATAGCTTTTCCTTTAAAATTCACCTCCGCTCAGCTCAAATATAACAAAAAACGACTTAATAATATCAATATAACGACCAGACCAGTCGTTTTATGTATTTGTGTCCTGTTTCCCCTTTTGATGCTTCACACAGGTGTAATTTTAGCCATATGACTTACGGGGCTGATTGGTTTTATTCCGTAAAGGTTTTGGCTTGATTTGGACCCTTTGGATCTTGGTTTAGAATCGTAAGTTAGTAATATTTACCAAAGTTTGACTTTTGTGAAAACAACCATATAATGGTGTTTCGGTGGCACCGATAGGTACATATCATGATTTTGGACTTGCGCACATGCCCATAATCAAATTCGGAGGTCCATAGGTTAATTTGTGTTATTTTTTGAAAAGTAGGCAATTTGAGGTTTAGAAGATTTTCCAAGTTTGACTGTAGGTTGACTTTTATCTGTCACATTCGTAATTTGATTTTGGAACTTGGAAGAGGTCTACTATGCTATTTATAACTTGTCTGCAAAATTTGGTGTCATTTGGAGTTGATTTGATGGGATTCAGATGCTTGGTTGCAATTCTAAAGGTTCTTGAACTTTTCTTTGAAATTCATGCGTTTTGATGTCTGATTCATAGTTCTAGATATTATTTTTCTATTTTGATCATGCGAGCGAGTTTGTATAATGATTTATACTTGTGTGGATGTTTGGTTTGGAGCCCAAAGGGCTCGGATGAGTTTCGGACGCGTTTTGGAATTGTTTTGAACTGAAATAGGATTTCTGGTGTACTAGTGCTCCGATGTCGCAATTGCAAGCACTAGCTAGCAATTACAAAATGGACAGGGCAGGTCAGATGTCCCAAATGATACTATCCCCTTCGCATTTGAAAAGACAGCTAAGGCCTGGGTTGGGTTGCATTTTTGACCATTTGGTCGCTTTTGCGAAGAAAGTCAGCTTCGCAATCGTGAAGCCTTTGTCATAATTGCGACATCTGAAGAGGTTGTCACGGATCGCAATTGCGATTCGTGTTCTATAGTTGCGAAGGTTCGCAAATGCAAATCCAAGATCGCATTTGCAATATCTGCGGCTGATCAAATGGGTTGAGAGTTGAGATTTAGGTCTCATTTTTCATATGTTAGAACCCCAGACTCGGTAAGAGGGATTTGGAGAGGGGATTTTCATCTACAAATATTGGGTAAGTGATTCTAATCAATTTTTAACTATATTTCATGATTATATCTTAGATTTAATATCAAATTTATGAGAATCAAAGAGGCAAATTGGAGATTTTTGACAAAGTTTTAAAAATAAAGATTTGAGTTTTGAGAGTCAATTTGGACTCGAATTGGAAAACAAAATACATATATGAATTCATGGAGTTATAGGTAATCGGAATCTATCCTTGGACTCGGGTTTCGATAGGGTGGGCCCGAGGTTCATTTTTGTTGTCTTTTTGGGAAATGTGTAAAGATCATAGGTTTATCTACCATGATTGGTTTCCCTTGCATTGTTTGATGATAATAAGTCATTTTTGGTTAAATTTGAGCAGTGTAGAAGGCGAATTTTAGGGGAAAATCTATATTCGAAGGTTGATTTAGCCTAGTTGAGGTAAGTATCTTGTCTAACTTTGTAGGGGGGAGGACGGAAGGGGGAGAGGGGAACTACCCCTTAGGATTTAGGTTATTTGTGCTAATTATATTATGTGAAAGACGTGTACACAAGGTGACGAGTGTGTATGCGGGCTATATGTGGTATTTAACCGGTTTAAACTTTTATACTTCTTCCATGCATTAAATGAATTTATTATAACATGTTACATCTTTTATTGTTAAATTTCTTCTCATGTGCTCTAATTGATGTTGTTAGTATTTCTTCTATCCTATAGTTACTCTCATACAAATTAGTTGAAGTTACTACCTCTCTTATTGTCTTGTTTCTCCTTTGTTGTTAAATTACTCTTACTTGAAGTCATTATTTTGTGGAATATCTTCTTGTTGGGTTATTGATGTTGAAGTTGAGGAAACCATTATCACATTGAGGTTGAAATTGTTCATTATTGAGATATCTTTCCTTGTTGAGTATTCCTCACTCATTTTGATGTTATCGAGATTCTTGTACATATTGTGATTGAGCCATGGGCTACACGTTGTGGTAACATTGGTATTGTTAATTTTTGCATGTGTTGTGGCATATGGGCACATGAGATGCAAGTTGATTATTGTGTTGTCATATTGATAAGTATGCGGTGATATAAGGATATGGGTTAATACGCATGCAGTGAGATAAGGTGAGATTTTTGCGCGTATTGCTAGTAAGGGAATTACTTGAAGCCACGCGGTGTGATAAGGGGGATAAAACGTGTGTAGCTATTTCGGGAAAATATTTTTTTAAAATAAATACAAGGCTCACGTGGTAATATAAGGAAAGATTGTGATTGAAAGATCCTGAAATGTGAATATGAGGCATGGTACCTTGGTTGTGATTCTTGTTGTACATTCCTCGCTAAAAGAGGCTTGTTGGTAGAACAATTTTTGTTGTTTTCCTCATTTTCTTACTTGTAATTGTCCGTGTTTGACTGCTTGTTGTTTCATCATGTGTTCACTACTTGTTGCCTTTACCGCTTAAATTTTCGTTGTTAGCTTACATTATTGAACTGCTTATCTGTTATTACTTCCTCGCTTTCCATTTTTATACTATGTTATATTCTATTCAACTTTCTTATCCTAGTAGGTGTCTTCACCTGGACTCATCACTATTCTAACAAGGTTAGGCTTGATACTTAGTGGGTATCGTGGTGGTGTACTCATACTATGCTTCTGCACATTTTTGTGCAGATCCAGGTATATATGCCTGTGCTGGATGCTAGCGATTGATTAGCTATTTTCGGAGACTTCAAGGTACACCTGCTCGACGTTCGCAAGCCTCAAAGTCACCATTTGCTTTTAGATGTTCAACTATTTATTTCATGTTCATAACAATATTGTATTTCGAGAATTTTAATGCACTCATTGTAGAGCTTATGACTCAATTCCATAAGATTTTGGGAGTTATTTGTTAGTTGTAACTACTAGGATTCATTATGATAGTTTAACAGTTTAATTCAATGTTTAACTTATTCTTTCTGTTATATTTCAATATATGTTAGGCTTACCTAGTCTTAGAGACTAGGTTCCATCACGACATCATAAGGTGGGAAATTGGGGTCATGACAATCAGACAATGTAAGGGAAACCAATTCAAAAAAAGCTAAGATCTTTATACAATTCTCTAAAAGTCAACCCCGGGCCCACCCGGTCAAAACCTGGGTCGAAGGGTAGGTCTTGACTACCCATAGCCCCACGAGTTCATATATGTGTTTTTGTTTCAAATTCGAGTCCAATTAGATTATCAAATCCTTAATTTTTATTTTTCAAAGCATAGACAAAAATCCCAAAAATTTCTCTTTGATTTTTCATAAATTTGATGTTAAATCTCATATATATAACCATGTAATATAGTTGGAAATTGACCAAAATAACTTACCCAATAGTTTGGTATAAAAATATCTCTACAAAATCGCCTCCCACCAAGTCTAGGACTCAAAAGGCGAAGAAACAAGACTATGTCCCGAAATACAAAACTTATAACCAGCCTCAGATATTACATTTGCAACCTGAGGTTTGCAAATGCAACAGCGGCATCGCAAATGTGTAGCCTGACCCAGCCCTGCTTTTATCGCAAATGCGACAAGTAGTCAGCAAATGCGAACCCAACAGCAATTGCAAAATGTGATGTTGTTCCTCGCAAATGCGAGGTCCCTTCCAAGAATCCCTGAGTCTCAATTGTGACTAAACCTTGGCAAATGTGATGGTCGCATTTGCAACCTTTTCATCGAAAATGCGATCGTCGCCTTTGCAACCTTTTCATCGCAACTGCAATGACACTAGAACCAGCACAAAAAAGTTTAATAAAACAAATTCGGAACTCACCCAAGCCCTCGGGGATCTGCACTAAACATCCACACAAGTCTAAGAAATCATACAAACTCGCTCGCGTGATTAAAGCACCAAAACAATGTCTAGAACCACGAATCGGACATCAAAATAAAAGAAAAATCAAGAACCTCTAGAATTACAACCAAGCATCTAAATCCTATCAAACCAACTCAGAATTACTCAAAATTTTGCAGACAAGGTCCAAATAGCAAAACGGACCTATTCCAAGTCCCAAAACCAAATTCCAAATCTGATAGCCAAAAAGTCAAAGTACGGTCAAACTTAGGGAAACTTCTAAACCTCAAATTGCTGACCTTCGGCAAAACAAGTCAAATCAACCTAGGAACCTCCTAATTTAATTTCGAGCATATTCCCAAGTCTAAAATCACGATATGAACCTAACAAATCCATTAAAAATCTGATCCGAGATCAAATACACAAACAATCAAACATGGTCAACTCTTCAAACTTTAAGCTTCTAGAATGAGAATCATTCTTCCAAATCAATACCGAACCACTCGAAAACCAAAGACACTTAATACACCATATGAAGCTATTTGTGACATCATACCACCGAACAAAGTGGAACTACTCAAAATGACGGTCGGATCGTTACACTTTTGGTGTGATTTGTCGGTTGGGTTGCATGTAGTGGATGAGACGTGGTTTTTGGACCTAGAATTTGCACCAATTGTATTAGGGATAAGGAATGTTTGGGAGAATAATATCATATTTCTGCTCAGAATTTGGCAATGGTGACCTCCTCGACTTGTTTATTTCATGGTTGGTTACGTGTTTATGCATATTTCTCTTATCATTAGTAGCATTGTAAAAGTCCGGAATGAGGTTTCATTTGATATGAAGGATATTACTAGTACTGGGCTTGGTAATGACCAGCTATTTGTCATGCCCCAAATCTGGGGAGGTGTGGCTGGCAACTGGTGTCGTACTGGCCCGAGTGAACCACTTTATAACTCTCTTTTTTCTCATAACTATCATGGGCCAACATGGACATAACGCATAATGTACAACTGCAGGTGAAAAATATTGTATCACTGAACTATTTTTCTTAAAATATGAATACAAATGGGTCATCAAGGCCTCTGATATACTGTACAAAATGAACCTCTGTCTACGAAGCCTCTAAGATTATTTGACATCAAATGGGACAGGGTACCAGCCTACCCATGAGTCTGTGGCAAAACTCTGATACGATGACTCATAGACTCAGCTGCACTCCGAATGAGGTGGAGTCTTACCGATCCTTTGCTGAATGTCAATCTCGTCTATAATGAGGGCTCATCAAATTGATTATCTATTCTTGTAGGCATGAATGCAGCGTCCCCAACAAAAGGACGTCAGTACGCATAATGTACCGAGTATGTAAGGCGAAACTGAAACATAACAATAAGTCAACATTAGTTAAGGACATGGAAGAAACATAGAGCAAAGGACTCAACTTGTAAGTCTGGATACCGTTGTAAATTTTGAAATATTTATAGTATCATGCATATGCATATAAATGTCATGTAATGCAAAGGTATATATGTACATAACATCCTAAAGCCTCTAAGGGCATCCCATCATATCATCTCAGCCACTGTAGGTGAAATCATCATCATATACCAGATGATCAGGTGGTGATGCGTATATAACGCCGTAACCTTTTCCCATATCCCATATACATATATATACATGTCACGACCCAGATTTCCCACCTTCGGGAGTCGTGATGGCACCTACTCATGAAAGCTAGGCAAGTCGAGTAATACAGGTTTTGTTAATTTTTTTTCCTTAACTTTTTAACATTTACGAATTAACAGGTGATCAACAATGGAATAATCATACTAAATAGAAATGCACGAAATCTAATAGTTTAACTAGATACTTATGCAAAAATCCAAAATACAAGTCTACCCAGAATTGGTGTCACAATATCACGGACCATCTATGAATACTACAAACAGCGGTCTGAATGGAAAATACACGCGTGTCTCTGAAATGCATAAAAATAGAATCGAGAAGATAGAAGGGGACGCCAAGGCCTGCGGACATCTGCAGGACTACCTCGGGTCTAAGACGTTGGACTGAAGGCAGCAACCTCACTATGGTCTAAAAGCTCCAGCACCGGGTTCTACACACAGTGCAGAGTATTGTATCAGCACAACTAACCCCATGTGTTGGTAAGTGTCGAGCCTAAACTTAGTGAAGTAGTGACGAGGCTGGGACAAGACTACCAAATAAACCTGTGCAGTTAAATATATAGCAAGTAATAATAACAGAAATTGGCAGTCAAAGATGGGAAGGGGAAACATGCTCGGGGGAATATCATGTACAAACATAAATCCAGTAAAGAAGCATATGAAACACCAAAATTCAACTATAAACAAGAATAAGGAGAACAATAACAAGTGCACGACATCACCCTTCGTGCTTTTAATCTCGTTCTCACCATAAGAATTAATATATTCGGCACGGCATCACCCTTCGTGCCTTTACCTCCTATTATCATGGTATGGCATCACCCTTCGTGCTTTTACCTCACATAATCATGGCACGACATTATCCTTTGTGCGGCACGGCATCACACTTCGTGCTTTTACATTTATAATATCGGCACGGTATCACCCTTCATGCATTAATACTCACTCACAAATATCACGCACGGCATCACCCTTCGTGTTTTTACACTCTTCCTTACCCAAGCAACAATCACAAGGCAATTCGGGCAAGGGAATCAATAAAATCAATAGAATCCCGGCAAGGGAACAATAGTCTAACAATAATATCCTGGCAAGGGAAATAATATCATAAGCAATAACATCCCGGCAAGGGAAACAATATCATAAGCAATAACATTTCGGCAAGGGAAACAATATCATAAACCTCTTCTCTTTTACACAATTACTTCACAACTCAATTCTCCACTTAAGACAATGCTCTACAATGTTAAATTACCAAGAATACTTTCATGAGCCTTGTTCAACATTAGAAATCATCATATTAAGCATGGACAATACATAACGGAGTCACAACAATCATAGTATAAGACTCACGGGCATGCCTGACACCGACGTAAAGATACTCGTCACCACACCTATATGTCATACTCAACAATTATCACATAGAAAATAAGACCACACTCCTATTCCCTCAAGCTAAGGTTAGACCAAACGCTTACCTCAATGCTACGAACACAATCAAGCCTCAACTATTGCTTTACCTCTTGATTCCACCACTAACCCGCTTATATCTAGCCACAATTTACTTAATAACATTAATAAATGCTAAATAAATTAATTCTAATGTATGAAAATAGGTTTTCTAATGATTTCCCCAAAAAGTCAAAAATCGACCCCGGGCCCGCTTGGTCAAAACCCGAAGTTCGAACCAAAACCCGATCACCCATTCACCCACGAATTCAAATATATAATTTATTTTGAAATCGGAACTCAAATTGAAGTCCAAATCCCCAAAATTTGAAAATCCTAAGTTCTACCCAAAAACACCCAATTTTACCCATGAAAACCTTCAATTTTAAATTAAAATCATGTAAAAAGATGGATTAGATTGGAATAAATGAGATAGAAATGACTTACTAATGATTTGGAAGAGTATGTGCCTTTGAAAAATCGCCCAAGATATTTTAGGGTTTGAAAGAGTTTGGAAAATGGAAAAAATCCCGTCAAAATTTCATTTTGCAGGTCTCAGATATCGCAATTGCGAACCCCTTTGGAAACCTGTCTGCTTCGCATTTGCGATCCTGCCCCTTTCGCATTTGCGATCAAAATGTCGCATTTGCGAACATGGCCTGCCCAGGCTTGGTTCATATTTGCAACACTTGGGTCGCAATTCCCAAGCCTGAGAACTTCGCAATTGCGAGAT